>NC_057004.1:4726657-4849533 GCF_000002595.2 Chlamydomonas reinhardtii | reverse complement strand
CACACACACACACACACACACACACACACACACACACACACACACACACACACACACACACACACACACACACACACACACACACATACATACACACACACAAAGAGAGAGAGTGAAAAAAACCACTTGTACAACTCCTTCTACAACTAGTCATGATTGTAACACCACCACCACCACCACCACCACCACCCCACACACAAACATCCTTGCAACCCCGCCCCCGCCCGCCCCCGCCCGCCCCCGCCCCCGCCCCCCGTCAGGTGGGCCTGCTGATCATCGACGAGATCCACCTGCTGGGCGCCGACCGCGGCCCCATCCTGGAGGTTATCGTCAGCCGCATGCGCTACATCGCGGCACAGAGCGGGCAGCACCCAGTGCGCTTCGTGGGCCTCAGCACGGCGCTGGCCAACGCGCAGGTGCGGGGGGTGGGGAGGAGATGGGGTGTAGGAGCTAGGCCCAAACTAAACCGAACCAAGCCGTTCTAGCGGAGCACAGGCAGAGGGGGAGGGAAGAACAAAAGTAATCAAGAGGGGCGCGGGAGAGGCGGGAGAGGTGAGGGGAGAGGGGGCCGGAAGAGGGGAAGGGCGGGAGTGGCGGCGGGAAGGACGAGGGGGGTGTTGCTACTATGGCGAATGAAAGGCGGTCCCCTTTTGTCCCCGACCCTGTCTTTCACGGACGGCTGCCCAACCTTGGGAGCTCCCTACAAAACCCCACGCGCCCCCCATTTCTCCGCCAGTCCGCGCTCCGACCCTCCCCCCCTGCTCGCCCCCTGTTCCGCCGCCCCCCCTGCTCAGGACCTGGCTGACTGGCTGGGCATTGGGCCCGCGGGGCTGTTCAACTTCAAGCCCTCGGTGCGCCCTGTGCCGCTGGAGTGCCACATCCAGGTATGCGCGGTTGTGTGTGTGTGGAGTGGGGGGCCGGGAGGGGGCTTACATGCATTAAGTTTACGAAGTGAAGTCGTAGCCAGGTACAAAGGTACACAGTAGTCGTCGTTACTGATGTCTGCGGAGTCCAGCGTCCGGTCGGGAGGGGGGGCGGGGAGGGGGAAGTTCGTTCATTCCCGCACAGGAAGGGTGACGAGTGTGTAGTGCGGTTTCAAGGGGAGGGAAGACTGTGTGGGCGGCTCGTCATTTTGGCTCTCGCTCCCTCGCCTGTCACTTCAACCCCACCACCACAACCACAACCACCACCACCACGACGCCCTCTCACGCGCTCCGCTCCCCCTTCCCTTCCTCTCCCCCCTTCACTTCTTGTATATTCATGATTGTACCCCCCCCCCACACACACACACACACACCATCACCCACAGGGCTACCCCGGCAAGTTCTACTGCCCCCGTATGGCCTCCATGAACAAACCCGCGTACGCCGCAATCCAGGTGCGCACCCTATGGTCTCTAGAGCACATGGGGGAAGGGTCGACACAGGCGCGTATGTTGTGTATGGGGGTGGGCAGTTATTTCTTGTGTACAATTGCGTGTGCGTGTTTTCATGCCCAAACATCTGCTCTCCACCCAAACCCCTTGCATCTGCCACTCCATTTCCCCCACCACCGCCCCCCTGCCCCCCAGGCCCACTCGCCCACCAAGCCTGTGCTGGTGTTTGTGAGCAGTCGGCGGCAGACGCGGCTCACGGCCCTGGACCTCATACAGCACGCAGGTGAGCGGGGGTGGGGGGCGGGGGGGGTCAGGGCGGGGGGCGGGGGGCCCTCGGCAGTCGGCACCTTGTGTACGGTACCTTCCCTTTTGCTCCCAGTGTCTCGCAACGTGCCAGATCCCCTACCCACCCAAACACCCAAATGCCCACCTCTTACCCCCAAATTCCACCCTGCCCCCTGCCCCTGCCCCCCACCCCGCGACCCCCCAGTGTCGGACTACCGGCCGCACCAGTTCCTGCACATGCCCGAGGCCGAGCTGGAGTCCTGCCTGGCGGGCGTCAAGGACGCAGCGCTGAGGCACTGCCTGGGCTTTGGCATCGGGCTGCACCACGCCGGACTCAACGACAAGGACCGCAGCCTGGCGGAGCGGCTGTTTGTGGAGTGCAAGATACAGGTGGGGGGGGGGAGGGGGTTGCAAAGGTTGGTAAAGAGAAGTGTAGCGAAGTAGACAGCAGGCGAAGGGGTGCGCGTACCGATGGAGGGGGGGGCGCGCGGGGGTTGCGAACGGTGTGTGTGTCAAAGATGGAAGTGCCGACGTCAAGGGGGGGGGCGCACATTCATAGATACTTAGATATGAAGACGTAAAGTTGTAGCCAGGCACAATGGTGCAGCAGGCGCGTCGTTGCGGATGGCCGTGGAGTCCGGCAGCCAGCGCGTGGAGCCTCCGAGGTGTTTCCACCGTGTCGCCCGCTCACCCGCCCTTTTCCCCTTCCCCAAGCACCACCCGTACACACACGCGCCCCATGCATACATCCCGCTTCCGCAACCCCCGAACCCCCCCCCTCTTCCTTAACTAATCATGAATGTAACCCCCCCACACACACACACAAACGCACAGATCCTGGTGGCGACCAGCACGCTGGCCTGGGGTGTGAACACGCCAGCCCACCTGGTGGTGATCAAGGGCACCGAGTTCTACGACGCCCCCACCAAGAGATACGTGGACTTCCCCATCACAGACGTGCTGCAGGTGGGCGGTGGGGTGTTGGGAATAACACGAGATAGGCGTGTGTGTGGCGGGGGGGCGTTGATAGTTCATTCCAATCCCAGTACACCATTGCATTGGGGGGCGCATGCGGAGGGGTGGGAGGCAGGGGCTGTGAGGCGTGGGGTGGGGCGGTGGGGCAGGGCTGTGCTCACCAGTCCCACCGGAGGAGCCGGAGGCGCCCAGACGCGCATGGGGATGCGGAGACGCCGAGGTAGGGGCATAGGGTAGGGGCCGGTGCCAGCGCTGCACGGGGCCCTGATGTGCACGCCCTCGCCCTCCCTTGCCCAGTCGGCTGCAAGCCACCCATCCCACCCCACCCCTCACCGCCCCTGCCTTCCACCCCACCCCTTTACGGCTCTGCATCTTCTCCTTTCCTCCCCAACCCACCTCCAACCACCTCCAACCACCTCCCTGCCTCTTGCCCCCCTGTAGCAATCTTTGCAAACCCCCTGCCTGACTACGCCTTCACTCCTTAAATAAATCATAAATGTAACCCCCCTGCAGATGATGGGCCGCGCGGGCCGCCCTCAGTACGACCGGCACGGCGTGGCGGTGATCATGGTGCACGAGCCCAAGAAGCAGTTCTACAAGCGCTTCCTGTACGAGCCCTTCCCCGTGGAGTCCAGCCTGCAGGACCAGGTGGGTGGGGGGCAGCAGGAGGGGGAGGAGGAGGAGGAGGAGCAGGAGGAGGGCGGGCGGGGTAGCCGTGCCTAGAGAACCAGGCGGGAGGGGGGAATGGGAGGTGGGAAGGCAGGCGGCAGGGCAGTAGGGTTGGGGGCAGCCGTCCAGGCGGCAGCCGACTGGTGTGTTGAAAGCACGGGGCGCAAAGGCCACTGGCCATGTTATCCTCCCCATCGCTGCCCCTCCTAACCAACACCCGCCCTATCCCGCACCCACACCCTGTCCCCCTCCCCCTCCCCTCCCTATGGTAACAACGCGTCTACTATGCTACTGTACCTGCCTACGCCTTCACTTCTTAATTCATCATGGTTGTAACCCCCCCGCGGCCCCTCAGGTGGCGGACCACTTCAACGCTGAGGTGGTGGCGGGCACCATCGGCAGTCGGCAGGACGCGGTGGACTACCTCACATGGACCTACTTCTTCAGGCGCCTGCTGCAGGTGGGGGGGGGGGAGGGAGCAGGCGGGGGGAGGGAGGGAGCAGGCGGGGGAAAGGGGGGGAGTACATGCCCGGGCCCAAAGAAAGAGGCAGTAGTCAAGGAATCGTCGCCGGGGGAAGTCAGGCAGTGTGGGAAGCAGGCCAGGGGGCTGGAGGGAGGGGCTTATGCCTGGAGAGGAGCGGAGTAGAGGGAGGGTTTTGGTGGGGCACGCCCATCAGTAATCTCAGTACGCCCACCTGCACCGGCGGCTACTCATGCCCCGCTTCCCTTCCCTTCCCCCTTCCCGACGGGACTTATTCGTTGGGCTCGGGCATATCACCCCTCCTACCTCTCCCCTCCTTGATAATGGATTACGATGCATATTACCCCTCCTATATCAGTAATCATGCATGTGACCCCTCCTTCCCTCCCCTCCTCCCTCTCCCAGAACCCCAGCTACTACGACCTGCCCGCCACCGACTCGGACACGGTCAACGCCTTCATGAGCGGCATGGTGGAGCAGGCGCTGAGGCAGCTGGAGGAGGCGGGGTGAGGGAAAGGGGAGGGAGGAGGGGGGAGGGGAAGGGGAGGGGGAGGGGAAAGGAGAGGGAGGCTGCGAGGCGCGGGGTGTGCGGGTGGTGGGTCTGGGAGGTAGGGGCACTCTTCTTTGGGGGAGCCAGGGCACGCTGTCGACGTGGAGCAACCCGAAACCCAACTCAAACCCACTTGCCCCCCCACAGCTGCGTGACGCTGGGTGACGACGACGACGGCACGGGTGGCGAGGGCGGCGCCGGCTCTGTGGCGCCCACGCCGCTGGGGCGCATCGCCTCCTTCTACTACCTGCAGCACCGCACCCTGGCGCAGCTGGGCGGCGCCATGTGCGGCGGCATGGACACACACGCCGTACTGCTGGTGGGCAGGGGAGGAGGGAGGAGGAGGGAGGAGGGAGGAGGGGTTTGAGTTAGGTGCGGGGCTGGGAATGACAGGACGGATGTGGGAGCCTGATGGCTTTGGGTGGGTGGGGGTTAACAATTATGATCATTTAAGAAGAAGTGAAGGCAGGGGGGAGTGATCTGGAGACTAGAGACCTGTGAGCAGCTGACCGAGGCGGGCCGCCCTCTGCCTCTGTCTGCCCCCGCCCCCCTCACTCCTCAGGCCCTGTGCGGCGTGTCGGAGTTTGACGAGCTGCCAGTGCGGCACAACGAGGACAAGATCAACGCCGCCATGGCGCGCGGCGTGCGCTTCCCGCCCGACGCCCGCACCGCAGACGACCCACACACAAAGGCCAACCTGCTGCTGCAGGTGGGGGCGTGTGTGTGTGTGTGTGTGTGTGTGTGTGTGTGTGTGTGTGTGTGTGTGTGTGTGTGTGTGTGTGTGCACGTGCCTATGTGCTAGGGAATGGCGTGTGCGTGTGCACATGGGTGGGGCGGTACTTAATGCGCTCTCCCTGCACTCCCGCTGCACCTCAACCCGGCTACCGCCATGCCCCCTTCTCCCCCCCCCCCTCCCGCCCGCCACCCCTCCCCCCGCGCCGCTGCAGGCCCACCTGTCCCGTCTGCAGCTGCCCATCGCCGACTACCTCACAGACACCAAGTCCGTGCTAGACAACTGCGCCCGCCTGCTGCAGGTGAGGGGGCGTGCGTGTTGGGGGGAGGGGGGCGTGTGTGTGTGTATGTGTGTGTGAGTGTGTGTGTTTGTGCGCGTGTGTGTGTATATGTAAGTGTGTGTACCCTGTGTGTGTATGTGTACATACCGTATGTTGCCCACACCCACATGTCCTTCATTTCCACATCAGCCCCCGTCATACGTCACGCCTTATTCCCCCACCTCACCCCACACCCCACCCCACCCCACCCCACCCCGCCCCTCCAGGCCATCATCGACATGGCGGCCCACGGCGGCTGGCTGGACACCGCCCTCACCGCCATCAACCTGAACCAGTCCGTCACACAGGTGCGGTCGCACAGGTCGTGGGCGCGTGTGTGTCTGCGGTCATGTGTGTGTGTGTGTGTGTGTGTGTGTGTGTGTGTGTGTTGGCGCGGAAGGAACCGTCCACGCGTGTATGCACGGTGGCGGTGGCTGCAGTGTTGCAGGTCGGGAATATGAATCGTGAAAGAAGCACTCTTATCTTGCATGAACGGCTACTTCCCTAATTCCTGCCTTCCCCCGGCTGCTGGACTTCATGTACATCGGTACCCACGCGCCTGATGCTGTGCTGCTGTTCCTTGCTGCGCCTTCACTTCTTAACTAATAATCATGAATGTGTAACCCCTCCCCCTGCTGCTGCACCCACGTCCTGCACCCACCCCCCGCAGGGCCGCTGGGTGGACGACTCCAGTCTGCTGCAGCTGCCGCACCTGGGCCCCGAGGAGGTGGAGGAGCTGGAGGGGCACCCGGCGGCGCTGGGCACACTGCCGCAGCTCGTGGAGGCGCTGGCGGGCACCGACGGCGCCGCAGGCGGTGGCGGCGGCGGCGGCGGCAGCCGGCGCAAGGAGGCGGAGGGCGTGCTGGTGCAGGTGCTGGGGGCGGCGCGGGCCAAGGAGGTGGTGGCGGTGTGCGACCGGATGCCGGTGGTGGCGGTGGCGGCGGGCCGGGCGCCGCGCCTGGTGCGCGTGCGGCGCGGCGGCGACGATGAGGCCGCCGCCGCCGGCGGCGGCGGCGGCGGGGCGGCCGGGTTTGATGAGAAGACGGCGGCGTTGGGCGTGTATGGCGCGGGAGGTGGAGGCGGTGCGGATGAGGTGGAGGAGTGGGAGGTGGAGCTGGAGCTCACGCGGGTGCGGGCGGCGGACCAGCGGCAGGGCCGCCCGCGCGTGTACGCGCCGCGATTCCCCAAGGTGAGTCAGTCGGATGGTGATGTGTGGCGGTGCACTGCTTCTTGCATGTGCATTGTTATGTGACAGTGCACCCGCCTGCCTGCCTGTCCGCCTGCCCCCCAACCTGCCTGCCCCGGTCCTCCACGCCCGTCATCCCCCACCCGCCCCACACCCACCCCACACCCACACCCACACCCACACCCACACCCACCCACACCCACACCCACACCCACACCCACACCCACACCCACACCCACACCCACACCCACCCACACCCACACCCACACCCACACCCACACCCACCCACACCCACACCCACACCCACCCACGCCCACACCCACACCCACACCCACACCCACACCCACACCCACACCCACCCATTCCAACCCCCCCACAGGTCAAGGAGGAGGGCTGGTACGTGGTGGCGGGGGATGTGCACACGCGCGAACTGCTGGCGCTCAAGCGGCTGGGGCTAGAGGGCCGCGGCGCCGTCAAGCTGCGGCTACCCACACACAACGGCGCCGGCCGCGCCCTGACACGCGTGTCGGTGTTCCTCATGTCGGACGCCTACCTAGGCCTGGATCAGCAGTACGACGTACTGCTGGACCAGCGGATCTCGGATCCAGCCGCCGTGCTGGTGCAGCCCGACGGCGCGGCAGTTGGATCCGGTGGCGGCGGCGGCGGCGGCGGCGGGCAGCGGAGGAGCGGTGGCCGGCGGCACGGCGGCGGCGGCGGCGCCGCTGCGGCGGCGGCGGCGGTGCCGGCGGCGGCGGCGCATGCGCATGGGGATGCGTACGGCGAGGATGGGGCGGACGGTTACGGTTACGAGGGCGAGGATTACGACGACGGGGCGTACGTGCCGGCGGCGGCGGTGGCGGCGGCGCTGCCGCAGCGGCAGCACCAGCGGCGCGGCGGCGGCGCAGCCGCCGGTACGGGCGCAGGCGGCATGACCAGTACCACAGACACGGGGCTGGGTTTTGCCGTACGCGGCCGCGAGCTGGTGATTGATGATGAGGACGAGAGCCCGGCGGCGGCGGCGGCAGCTGGGGCGGGCGAGGCGGCGGCGGCGCGGGCGGCGGCGGTGCCTGGGGCGGAGTACGAGGCGGAGGCGGAGGCGGGGGCGGGGGCGGGGGAGGCGCTGCCGCAGCGGGGCGCGCGCGGCGGCCGGCGGCGAGGAGGAGGAGGAGGAGGAGGAGGAGGAGGAGGAGGAGGAGGAGGAGGAGGAGGTGGTGGTGGTGGTGGTGGTGGCGGGGCGTATGAGGACGAGCCGGGGTGTGCGTGATTGGTGCCCGGTGCTGGTGACAGTTGAAGGGCCGGGGAAGGGCAGTAGGCAGGGTAGTAGCGTAGCCGCGGGAGTACGCTGATGGATTGGTGGCAAGGTGCGTGGAGGGGTCCTTGGTGTGCGATGGGACAGGGTTTAGGCAGGTTGGCGAGGTCCCGTAGGGTGCAGCTGACGCCCATACCCCAAGCAGACGGCGGATTGGTCCTTGGTCTGTGGTGATTCGGGTAGGCCGGTAGGGCGGCTAGAGCGAGCGAGGGGTGCTGGCTTGACGAAGATACAGCTTCGGTCACCCGGGCCAGCCACAACACGGGGGGCGACGCAGGATGCGAGCAACGCCGCCCAGTAGCTGGTGGCGTTTGTATTGCTAACTAAATCTAAGCACGCAAAGGGCAGAGTGTAACACCGCCTGGTAGCTGGTGGCGTGTTGGGACGCCGGATGCGAGGTACCTGTGACTTGGCGCGATGCAAGTTGGCTGTTGGCGCCTGTTGACAGCCTACGGTACACGACGATTGAACAAGGATTACCCCTGCTGCTCCGGATCAGGAGGTCATACGCACTGTGCGAGTGTGCGACGGCGGTGGATGTGGGCGAGCTGGCCGCTGCGGTCAGTTAGGTGGCAATGGCGCACTCGGCAGGGGGGGGGGGTAGGAAACAAAGTGCCAGACCCCATGCCCCGAAATCCCCCGGGACCCCCCTTGAGGGGACGACCGACCCCCCGACGGACAAAACCTTGTTGTTCAGGGGTTAAAAACCCTCCATTTTATGCCAAAGTGGTGTCAACCGACTCCTCTTGACGAGCACTATCACTCCGTGCCATCAGCGGTCCTGTTCTGAGACTTCGGTCACAGGCGGGATCCTATCCATGGAAATCCCCTCGACCCAGACCACCCCGCGCTCAACTCTCTGCCGCGTGACGAATGGACAATGTGCATCGGCAGCCTTGTTAGACGTGAACTCATGCGCACCAGTGCTTCAGAGCCCAGCTGTGTCAGTGCGCATGTGTTGAATGTGGAGACAGACCTGTCCACGCCCGGACGCGCAACTTACGCTTTGTTTGTGCTTATTACGTCATAACGTGCACATATGAGCCTCGTTTGGCCCCTATTTCTGCTTGTGGGGCGCTTCCCGAAATCCGCCAGGATGGGCTCCCGAAACCCGTGGACCCCCAGGAACGAGGACCGACCCCCCAACTTTGGCGGCCTAGAACTTCCTCATCAGACATCCCCTCAGAAAACTAAAAGTACGTGCATAATGCTCTCCTAAAGCTCTGTAGTTTTGAGCATGGGGTAAGAACCTGAGCTTTCTACCCCCACCCCCTGCACTCGGCGCTTGCAGGCACCCACTGCACTTGCAAGCTGTAAGCACTGCAGACAACCGGCGATGTGTGTGCTGTGCGCCGCGGCCGGTGTGGCTCAGTGCAGGAGGGGCACGAGGGCGCCACTGAAGTGGATAGCGGCCAGCGTGTCTGCCTAGTCCACTTTTACACATGCGGCGCCACACCGGCCCGATTACCAACAAAATTGGGCGGCTGGACATCCCTCCCGCAATCACACAATCACACACGTACGCTAGCCTCCTAGCAGCTTCACCAGCGGCCCGCACCCACGCACATCCTGCCGCGGCCTCCCGCACCCCACACCGCCAGCACCACACACCGCCAGCGTCACACACACCGCCAGCAGCACGCCAGAAAGATCACTGCACCACTCAGCGCACCCGGGAGGCCCTGCCCCCAACCCCTCGCCGCCACTGACACCAACACCGACCCAAACACACACGCCTGCGCCGGCATCGCTGCCGACGCCCCGCGTCACGCCATCATCCAACCTCTCTGTGCCTCATGTGTTGTGTCGCTAGCTCAAAACCGTGCGGCCAACTGCTAACTCATCCACACACATCACATCACACCTATTTACTCCTCGTCCTCGGCTGCGAAGGCGCCCAGCACGCTGGTCTTGCGGCTCATCTCGTCCACCTTGGCGGCGTTGACGGAGCCGCCCGCCAGCAGCTTCTCCAGGCGGGCCTTCTCCTTGGTCAGGTACTCGGAGCCCTGCGGACCAGGCGGCAGAGAGGAGCGGAGGCGGCGGAGGAGGGTCGGAGGAGGAGGACGAGGAGGAGGAGGAGGCGGAGGAGGAGGAGGAGGGTCAGAGGAGGAGGGCGAGGAGGAGGAGGAGAAGGAGGGTCGGAGGAGGAGGGCGAGGAGGAGGAGGAGGAGGAGGAGGAGGGTCGGAGGAGGAGGGCGAGGAGGAGGAGGAGGAGGAGGAGGGTCGGAGGAGGAGGAGGACGAGGGACGGAGGAGGGGAGGAGGAGGGGTTGGGTGCCAAGACCCAGACAACCGGGACCCGGACCCCCGGGCCAGCCCAGGGGGCTCAGAATAGATGGAGGGAGAAGCATCACAGGCGCCACAACGTGTGCCATGCAGCCTTGTGCCCCGGTGGGTTCAACGGGCATGCCACGGCCCGGAGTGCCCCCGTCCTACTACCCTTCCCCCTATCCCACCCCCCAGCCCACGCCTCACTCCAGCCCTCCCACAACTTCCCCCTTTCCTCCCCTCCCTGGGCTCTCCTTTCCTCCCTTCCCCACCATCTTCCCCACCTTCTCCACCGCCTTCTTCATGAAGGTGACGTACAGCGCGCCGTTGTCCTTGGCCTCGCCCTCCAGCTTGGCCAGGGCCGCCTCCGCCTCCTCCACCACCTTGGCCTTGGCGTCGGCGGCGGCGTCCACGAACTTCTTGGCCAGCGCGTCCAGGGCCTCCACGCGGGCAAAGCCCTGGAGGAAGAGGGGGAGGAGGAGGAGTGGGAGGAGGAGGAGGAGGAGGAGGAGGAGGGGAGGGGAGGGCACGAGGGGAGGGTAGGAATGATGGAGTTGAGGAGGAGGAGCACGTGCGAGAGTGTGGGGGGCGGGGAGTCCGTGTGGGAAGGCCATGCCAGCCCACAGGACAGTGCTGTACGGCGAGTGCCGCAGGTGCACACGCCTTGCCGGGGCGCTGTGCCTGTGCGGCGAGCCGGCCGCCGCCCTGACAGCGGGCACCGGGCGGGTCCAGTCTGGGGCACTGAGCTTGCTCGGGCGCCAACCCCCCATCCCGGGGGGACTATTGTCGCGTGCCACTCCGTTGTCAAGCATCGGCCACGCTCTCCTCCTCGCTCTATTGCATTGGGTTTGGTTGAGTTTGGGCTGGTATTTACAACCCCCCATCCCGCCCTGCTGGCATGGTCCGGTCCTGTGCTTCGTCAGTCGAAACCTCCCCTCCCCTCCCCTCCCCTCCCCTCCCCTCCCCTCCCCTCCCCTCCCCTCCCCTCCCCTCCCCTTCCCTTCCTGTCCTTTCCTTCGGTTGACGTGGTGAACACGAGTGTTCCGGCAGCTTGCAGTGCAGTGCGGGTTTGGTGCTCGTAATCCTCCCCCTCTACCGCCCTCCCCACCCCTCTTGCTCCCTCCCCACCTTGTCCGCGGCCAGCTTCTCCTTGAGGAAGTCCAGGAAGGCGGAGGCGGTGCGGGCCTGGTTGTAGCTGGGGGGCGGTAGGGTGGGGGGCGGCAGTAGCAGGGGGCGGAGGAGGGGGTGTCAGCAGGGGTGAAGGGGGCGACAGAGGGAAGGGGTCAGTTAGATCCGGAGCACCGGTGATGATGCCGAGCTGCTGGCGACAAACAAAGGCTCCAGCCAGACAGGGCATGCCACTGCCGCCCGGCGCAGGGGAGGAGATCTGGACCCGCACGCTCGTGAGCATGGCCCCGCCCCCTTGTGACACATGCACACGCGCGTCGGCCGCTCACTCCTGCATGTTGTCCTTGGTGGCGGGCTTGCCAGCGGGGAAGAACTTGACTGCGGGGGGAGATAGGGGATAGATGGAAGGCTTCAGGACAGCATAAGACGCGCATTGGTGCACGCATGCCGTATGCACGAGCCCGCCCCAAGCGGCTGTGCACCCGCTTCGCCCGTGCTGCATCCTTGCAATGCCTCCCCGGGATGTAGCCCCCAGCACGTGTGTAAACCACACCTGTCCAGCCCCGACACCAACCAATCTCGTCACCGACCAACCCCACCCCGTCACCAGCCACCACCCATCGACGCCGCCGCCGCATCACTCACTGGTAGGGAAGCCGCGCACATCGAACTTGTCACCCAGGGAGCGGTGAGCGTCGGCGTTCACCTGGGGTTGAGGGGGGTTGCACTCATGATTAGCTGAGGAAGCGAGCCGGGGCCACGCAATGGCAGAGGGACGTCAGCATGCGGCGGTGTTCAGTCAGCACCCTCCTGGGGAGCCGCCCCGCCCCGCCCCGCCCTGTACCCCGCATCCCTCCCTCCCTCAGTTCCCACTCCCACTCCCTGCTCCGCCAGTTTGGCTTGGTTTGGTTCAGTTTGGGCCGGTACTCACATAACCCACCCACTCCCATCGCTCCCACCTTGGCCACCACCACGCGGTTCTTGAGCTTGGGGTCCGCTGCCACCAGCTCGCCCAGCTTCTTGTACTCGGGCACCATGCGCTTGCAGTGGCCGCACCAAGGCTGCAGGCGGGGACACGGGGAGAAGATGGGAGGGGAGTTGCAAGGATTGGTACAGAGAATTGTAGCGAAGTAGACAGCAGGGGAGGGGAGGAGGAGGGGAGGTTGCGAGGTGGGAACACAAGGAGGGGTGTATTGAGGCTGCTGCTGGCCGCTCCGCGGCTCTCGCCTCGGCAGCGCGCAGCCGTCGAGGGAGCCCCCGAGTGCGCAGCGCTACCTGGCGCCGCCCCACGCCCGACTCACGGCGTAGAACTCAATCAGCACGTGCTTGGCGCCGTTCACAATCTTGTCAAAGTTGTCGGGGGCTGTCGGGAGGGACCAGTAGAGGAGGGGGCGGAGGCGGAGGAGAGGGGTACGGTCAGGGGCCGTGCTGGGGACTGGCGACAGTGCAAGTGGTGTCCAGTCTCGCACGGCGCGGGTGGCTGGCCCCCAGCGCCGGCGCGAACCATGGGGCGCGCGACAGCTAGCAGGCTCGCCAGTTTCGCTTCACTGATTCGGTGTCTCGGCCGCGCGTGCACCCGCTAATCAGGGACCGGGCGGAGGTGGTCGCCACCAAGCGTCGGGTCTGGGCAGTCACACAGCGCAGCTCGCGTGATCGACTCAAGCCCGCAAGAGTCATGCGCAAGGGTTCCATAGCATTGCAATTACGAAGAAAGACCCGCGCGAGGCCGCAAACGTCGCGCCGCGCTGTAGAGAAACCGACGCAGATTGTCCCACACTCACTCAGGTCGTGCACATTCTCGAGCTTGATGGTCGGGTCATCACCACCGCCACCCGCCGCGTGAGCAGTGAGCGCGAGGGCGCCCACCAGGGCGACAACGAGGAGGGAGCGCATTTTTGGGGGAGGGACACGCAGGCGCGCCCAGATCAATACGTGTACACCGAGCAAAGAGAGCTGGCAGGCCTTGTAGATGACCTCAGTGGACTACTATCTATGCAAACACTGCTACGATTTGGGCAGGCCTTCAAGTAGGCGCGAGTTTCGCAATCGGCATGTTGCATTCGGTCTGACAACTTTCTTCCCAGACCCAGACAAAACCTCAACTGCTTTTTAGATGTGGTCTTTGAAACAAGGATATTCTCCACGTCGTTGGGTTGAAAGCCTGGAGCGGGTTGCACACGCGTGCCACTGCGTCGGACCATCCCGCGCAGCGAGGATGGCTGCCCTGGGCTCCCCCGGCACGGCAACACATGCGCGGTGATATGCATTTACAGTTTCACTACCGGCATCCACGTGAGCCAGTACGCCAAGCAGTCTCGCGCAACACGCCCGGCAGCGAGGGCTGGCCGCAGCTGCGCCAGGAGCTCAAGATGAGGCTGCTCACATTGCGGCGGGAGGGTGAGAGGCCGAGCAGGAGGGGGGTGGACGGGGGAGGATAGCGGGGACTGGGGGAGGGGTAGTTGGCGAGGGAAGCTCGACTGCTTGTTGCGTCGCCTGGTGCAGCGGTGCCTCGCCGCTGCTCCCTTGCTTGCCCTGACTCGCTGACCGCGCTTGTACGCGACTGACACTGCTCTCCCTTGCACTATTCAAGCAATCTATTTACAGGAGACCCCCTGGGTGTGGTGGAGACGCTGCGGGATGTGCGCAAGCTGCCTTCCCTGCGCGCGTCGGGACCAGCTGGCTCAACTGCGGATGTGATGTCGGTCGCCGTGCGTGTGCGCCGGGTGCCATGAAGATTGCGGGTGTTACTTCTATTGATATGCAGGATGTGTCGATGCCATGCATCATGTCATTGATGGGCATTCATCAGGGGAGCGGGCAGACTGCGCCGATGTGATGATCGACAGGGTACGTGTGACAGATGGGCCCGGATCCGCGGCTGGTTTTACATGCCAGTACGTATTAGCCTATTAGGGAATTCATACGATGCAACATTTGCACTTGACATAGCATTTACAAGATGATTACATTGAAAGCGAGTTCTTTGTAACGCCCTTTGGCGAAACAAGTTACACGCGACTTCTGATGCAACACTCGACGTAAAATTGAATAATTACGAATGATTGGTAAAGCGGTCATAGTCAGTGATGGAATCCTTGAAACGGAGTCGGACTTGACGCCGCAGCAGTTCCTCCTCGCGCACGGCGATGGCGTATACACGAGTGCGCTGCTGACATCGGAGGAGGCTGTTGTCGACTGGGAGCTTCACAAGCAGCGTCTGATAAGGTGTCAGAGGGGTGGGCGTGGTTGTTGTCATTTGTGAACGAGGAGCGAGAGGGCGGGTGTGAGTGTGACACGCCGGTGGGTGGTGGCACGGATGTAACCCGCCGCGCACTCTCCGACTCACGTCTTCACAAACAGAGGCATGGAGGTGTTAAACCAAGGGGAATCACGACCCTTCGAACCCCTGCTAGCAGCGCTCAAGTTCAAGGTAAATCTTCACACGCATGCAGTCTGTTTCCCCATACATTGCCTGCCCGGCCGAACACTGACACGATGCGCATGTGGCGCAGGGAGACTCGCTGTCCGGGTTCGTGTCTGGCCACGTAACCCCCGCAGCTAAGTCAGCCCTCGGTGCCTTCTATGGGGCAGCTACTGGCAACAGCGGCGGCGGCAATGGCGGCGCAGCAGCAGCAGCAGGCCCCCAGCCGCCTCGGCCACACGCCATGCTGGTCATTGCCGTCTGCCCACATCGGCCACCACCTGCACCTGCACAAGCACACGCACACGCACCTACACCTTCGGCCCCCGCGGAGCAACAGCCATGCACCGGGTGCGCGGCAACGGGGCAGACGCAACAGCCAACACCATCACAGCTGCCGCCGCCTTCCTCGGTGCCTGCCGCACGGGTGGCTGTGTACTGCAAGGCGGTGCAGCCGCCGCCTTACGGGCCGGGGCACGCCGCGCAGGTGTGTGTGTGTGTGTGTGTGTGTGTGTGTGTGTGTGTGTGTGTGTGTGTGTGTGTGTGTGTGTTTGTGTGTGTGTGGGGGGGGTGTAAATACCAGCCCAAACTAAACAAGCTGAAAGGGGGAAAGGGCAGGCATGCGGGCAGCGTGACTGGTCTAGGTTTGTGCCGCGCTGCCGCCGCTTGTGACACCAACGTTCTTGACGCCTTGCCGTGGCAGCGTGGATCGCACACTGGTGCCTCGCCCCAACCTTTTCCCTGTGTAGTGTGCTGACTGTCCCCCTTGTGCCGCCCCGCTATCACCAGGCGGCGGTGATGGGCCGGCCGCGATCCCTCGCCGCCGCCAAGGCCTGCAGCTGGGTGGCGGAGCGCCGGCGGTTGGAGGCTGCCAAACCGCCTGACGTGGCAGAGGTGGGCAACGGGGGCCTCAATGGGACACAGTGGTGTTGTGGGGAAGACAGAGAGGGATGTGCGGTATTGCACGACATAACATTGCCCGCCTGGCACCAGCAGAGTTCCCATGCAGGTACGTGCGTGCTCCCTGAGTCCTTCCTTTTTCCGCATGCGCCGCAGGTTCTCCTGTCTGACAGCGGGGGCGGCATCCTGGAGGGCCTCGTCACCAACTTCCACGTGGTGGTGGCGGCGGCGGCAGGGGCAGGCACACCAGCCGCCTCAGAAGCACCAGCACCACCATCACCACCACACCTAGCACCACCAGCAGCAGTGCAAGCAGGGGCCCCTGCCGGGCCCGACTTCCGCGGGCTGGCCCTGCAGGTGTGTGCGCCTGACAGCGGCGCGGCACTGCCCGGGGTGGCGCAGTGCCGGCTGCTGCAGGCGGCGGCGGCGCTGGGGCTCAGGGTAGAGCTGCGGCCGCCGAGGGCGGCGGAGCGGGCGGCCTGGCAGGAAGCCCTCCTGACCAATTGGTGGGTGGCCGGTTGGGGTTTAGTAGTATAGTGTACTGTAAGAATAGAAAGAGACAAACGGCAGATGCTGCTACCAGCAGCAGCTGCGCTATCTACTTAGAGGCGCAATAGCGCCTCGTACGTACGGCACTCCGTGTCAAACCCATATGATAGTCGTGAGAACCTGCCTTCTCCGACGCTCATACTTCGCTCCGGAGAAGTCAACATTGACACCGTTTCCATAAACACTGGGGGCGAGGGCTACTGGATGAACAGTACAGTAATCAGTGTGGTGAATGGCTTCAAACGTATGCCTTCGAGTCATGCTCTCGCTCACCACGCCCCCTGTGACCACCTCTTTTGCCCTGTCCTGTCCTGTGTTGTGTCCTGTGTCGTGTGTACAGCATCCGGCGGGTCCAGCCGCTAAGCCGCGTGTTCTGTCCACCAGGTGAGGGGCCTTGATGAGCGATGAGGCAACATGATGACACGCACACAAACACACACGCATGCACACAAACACGCCCTCCAGCCACCCGAATCACATGCATGCAGTACGGTGTGCCGGGTTGGATTCTGCGGGCAAAATTTAGGCGCACAAGCACGGTGCATTGGGAAAGCAATGCCGGGGCGAGGGCGTCAGCCCCACTCGGTGAGGGTTACGCACTTGCGCGGCTCATGGGTGTGTGGAGCTCCTGCGTCTCGCCCGCGCGGTATTGCGGAATGCCAGATGTGCTTGCGCAGTCACGTGCCCGGTGTGGCCCCTTCCCCTTGTGCTTTTTAACACACGCCCTCCGCGAGCCAGCCTCCGCGAGATGGAGCTCGCCGGCGTAAGCTCGACCGCACACACACGCACACACCCCTGGCGGGTTTTGTTGTTGTTTGTTTAGCGCACGCCCCTCGCCCCTGACTGACCGCCGCCACCGCCTGGGGTTCACAGGCAACGAGTGGGGCTTTGTGCCGTGGGAATGGGCGCCGCCGCTGCCACCGGGGCCGCAGGCGCCCGCCGCGCCCGGCCCCGGCCCCGGCCCCGGCCCGGTGACGGCTGCATTGCGGGAACAGTTGCTGAGGCTGGAGGAGCACACGCCCTGGCAGGAGCTGAGATGAAGTAAGACGGCGAGAGAGCTGGAGGTGGATGAAGCACACCGTAGAGGCTGCGGGCCGCAGCAGTGGCTGTTGCTGGTGCCGTGGCTTCCCGTGGCCGTGGCTTCGGCCGTGGCTTTGGGCCGCAGCAGTGGCTGTTGCTGGTGCCGTGGCTTCCCGTGGCTAGCCTGGGAGTACGGCGGACTCCGCGGCGGAGGCAGGAGTGCTCGGCGCGCGGGTGGGGGCAGGGCGGCGTGGCAGCGGCACTACGGCAGTAGCAGTAGTGCTCTTGCTGGGATGTCCTGGGAGAAGCCGCGCGTTCGGCGCGCCGCGCGGGGTATGCCTACGAAGCAGGCGCTGTGTCAGATGAGGCGAGAGAGTGACTGTGTGACATGAAGAGCGTGAGAGTACGGTAGCGAATGGGTTCAAGGGGATTTGCAAGGGTTTGTGTGCACCTGGTAGCTGTGTATTGGGTTGTATGAAGCCAGAGTGTTGAGCCTGGCCTATCATTCTGTCATGTGAACTCCGCGCGCCTCAGAGGCACATCGATGCAGCATGCAAGGGTACGGCAAAGCAGAGTCCCACAGCGGCGCGGACTCGATGGACACGACTTCCAGTGAGGTTGTGTGCTTGCGCGTACTTGCGTAGCAGTCTAAAAACAACACTGCCGGTGCTCCTTCTCGTTGCTGTTACGGGCGGGTGTCTGCCAGGGCTTGCATCTTCCCGGGGCAGGCCGCCGCCGTTGGCGAGAAGGGCCCCAACCATGTTCTCGTGCACGGCTTCCAGGGGCCCCAAATTGCCTAGATTTCAAGTTTACCCCGGGCCCTCAGGTCGCTGCGGTGCTTTCTATGCGTTTACAAATTGCGGCTGGGCAGAGGTGCACGACAATGTGAGTTTGTGACTGCGCCGTGGGCGAGTACACCACACATGTACAAACGATAGGTACGTGTTGAGCCTCTCCCCTTACGCTTCCCCAACACACAAGAACTTGTCATTAGAGCGTAGCGGCATGTTCAACTGCACGTAGACTTCCCCCATTCCTTGGTCCCACGGATCCCATACGCTACGAATGCCAGCCCCCGCCGGGCACCATGCAATACACAGTCACGCCAAGCAGCCCACCCTCCAAATGACCTCCAACAACCATGTTCCACATGCATGCGCGCCGCTGACACCTGCCCGTCACGAAGGGCCGACCCCCAACATCACCGCCCGCCGGCAGCAGCGCTAGCTAACGCCCCACATCTACAACAGCACGCATCACGCCGGCGCCAACGCCTCCTGGATGCCGCTGGCTGCCGCCTCCACCTGGCCCGACGTGCGAGCGGCCGCCTGTTCTGCCTGTGCAGCAAGGGGTAGGGGCGGCGCGAGCCGGCAGCGCATCGCACGTGTGTGTGGTTGGGTGTGCGTGTGCAGCTGGGCCGTGGGAGGCAGTGAGATGCTGAGGGCTCGCCACCATCCAATTCCATCAGTCCTACCGCCCCCACCCCAAGAAAAACCTCCCACCGCACGCACCTGCCCCGCCACCGCCGCCTGCCGCAGTGCACCCGCCGCCCACTCTGCCGCCTCCACGCTGCCGCCCGCCTCCACCGCCTCCAGGTCCACCGCCGCGCCGCGCCGCTCGTACAGCAGCCGCAGCAGCTCTACGTCAGCGCCGCGCCGGGCGGCCTCGCTGAACACCGCATCCCAGGATGTGTGCATGTAGCCGAACGGGTCGGCCGTGATGTCCCCGTCCAGCGCCGCAATATAGCGCACGCCGTTCATGCGGCAGGGGCGGTGCTTCAACGCCGTCATCGCGTGATCCGAACTGAAAGCATGCGACCCGAGCCGCTCCCTCAGCAACTCCAGAACGGGCACGTGGCCGTGCCGCACGGCCCAGTGCACCACATTGTGCGCTAGGATGGAGTCCACGACTGCAAGGCGCCGGCGGACAGAAGCGGAACAAGGGCATGAGTGTATGGATTCATGGGTTCATGGGTTTATGGATGGCCTGGGTTTACGGATACAAGGCCCTGTATGTCAGCAGGGCGCAGGAATCAGGCGCGTTCAGGCCGCAAGCCCCCGCTGTCGGACAAGCCCGACAGTGCCCCCCCCCCGCGTCCGGTCCTGTGCTGTTGTGCGCGCCACCGAGCCCGGGCGGCGACATTTACCGCCGGCGCCGCTCGCCCTGCTGCTCCACGACGTCTCGGCCCCCTCCCATGAGCATTATCGCTTGCAACTAACGCCTCTACCTGTGCTCCGCTCGTTTTTGCTTGGTTTGCTTTAGTTTGGGCTGGTATATACACCCTCCTCCCCCGCGCGGCACGGTGCCGTCATGCAGACAGGGTCGCACGCACAGACCACGCCCCAACGCTTGTGCCCAGGCCGCGGCCAGGAGCTGTGGGGCAATGGCCCAGGCAACGAGCCCTTTCACGTGTTGACGCCCGACACCGTGTTACCTGCAGGGCCTCCCACCCGCATCCCACCGCCCCCCACCCCCACCTAAGCTACTACTTCCCTAACCTCGTCCGCGCTCTGCGGGCTGGTTCTTGGCCTGGGTTTCTTCGGGAATGGAATAAACTCCCCCCACCCCACCCGGGCGCCGCCCCCGATGCCTTGAATGTTGGGACCTATTCCTTTGGGCTTGGGCAAACAGCCCCCGCCTCCCCTGCACTACTTACTTGGCGACTCCCACACACCCAGCAGCTCCCGCAGCGCCATGACATTGCCGGACTTGGCCAGCACCTCCCCCAGCCGCCGCCGCCAGTCCTCCCGTATCTCAACGCCGTAGGCCGCCAGGCCGGCCAGGCGCGCGAGCCGCTTGCCGAACTGGGGCTGCGCCACGGCGCCCCAGCCCTCCACGTCCTCCTCCACCGCCACGCCAATGTCGTAGGAGTTGTCCTCGATCTCCGTGTCCTCGATCGCATTACGGAACGCATCCGCCGCCAGCGCGCCCTCCGCAAGACCGCCAGCCGCCGCCCCGGCGCCAGCACCAGCACCAGCGCCAGCGCCAGCGCCAGCGCCAGCGCCAGCGCCAGCACCAGCGCCAGCGCCAGCACCCTGCAGCTGCTCCGCCAGGAAGTCCGCCTTCTCCTCCCAGTCCGCCCTGGGGCTCACGATGGCGCGCGCCACCAGCCAGGCCTGGGAGAAGCGCGTGTGCCATTTCACCAAGCCTGAGGGTACCAAGTCTAGGAACAGCCGCCGCAGCGTGGGCGCGGGGCAGTACAGGGCTGCCAGCTCCAGCACACGCGTGGGGTTGTACCCGCCGCCGCCGCGGCGCCCTCTCCCGCCCCACCACCGTCGCCCTAGCAGCCACCCGCGTGCCGCCCTCGCGAAGCGGCGGCCGCAGCTCGGCCTCCGCCACTGACTCAGCAGCATCTGCTCCAGCAGCTCCCCGTGTCCGTGGTGGGCCGCCCACATGACGGAGGCGCCCAAGCACCGCCAAGTCAGGACGGCGGAGGGCCGGCGCGCCGCAGCCCACTCCAGTACCGCTGCGTGGCCGCCGGCGGCCGCGTAGACCGCCGCATCCGCACACGGGTGGCCATAACACAGGCCCGTAACTTCACTTTTGTCACCGAGGATCTGCATTACGAACTTGACCACTTGCAGGTTTCCGCCGAAGGCCGCTGCGCACAGGCCGAGCCCGGACACTGGGCATCCCTGCGCCGTCAAGCGCTTGCAAGCCTCCAGGTCGCCGGCGGCCGCAGCCGACTCGAACACATCGGCCTCCAGCTTCACGTCGCAGTGATCCAGCGCGGCCTCCAGGCTGCCGGCGTGGTGGCTGGAGGCAGCCAGGCACAACAGGCGACGACGGCGGGCCAGCGAAAGCGCTCGCCAGGGGTCTGGCCGGCCCCAGTGCGCCACGAAGTCTTTGCCGGGCCACGCCTCCTGGCAACCGACTATGACATCCCAGTCGTATTTCAAATGATGTATGCGATAAGTGAGCTGGATTGTGGTGCGCATGTCACGCAATGCCTCGGCTGTCGCGCGGCTGAGCGGCCGGAGCTTTGCAGCCACATCGTGAGGATGTAACTCCTTTGCAATGCTGCGGATAAGGTCGGAGCCCAGCTTGGACCAGACATCGCCATAGTCCTGCGGCTCAGACGGGCCCTGAGACGGGCCCGTCGTCTCGCCGTAACAAGCTCGTAGAAGGCTTCTGATGAAGCTCGTACTGTCCATTTGTAGTGTATTATTATTTACTGTTTTGTTATATCAGAACCCAAAAGGGTGTGACCTTGCTCTGCACTGCCAGAACGATCAAGTTCCACAGGGCCCGGGGCCCAACTTAGAAGCGTCGTGTTCGGCCCGACTTCGCCCCGCTCCCAGACTTTGCGTATCTGAGTCGCAAAATTACAGGTTCTGAACTTATGTACCTTATCCTGCCCAGCCGCCCTCTTGCTGCCCGCTCGTGCCAGCCACGTGCTCTTGGCCCCCAACGACACCCCCTTCATCGGTCCACTAGCGGACCGCCATGCGATCCATGGGGCGTGCCCCTAAGGAAGTCAAGTGACAGGGGACGCAACCTGACGCAACGTGCGGTGTTATAGTGCTGGGCATGAGAGCAGGCGTGTGCAAGTAGTGACCCTTCGTCAGGGCGTGTCAGGGGTGCGTGGCGTAGAGCTGAGGTGAAAGGAGGCTGGTATAGGAATGACGACTGAAGTCTGATTATGATGATATGTGCCAGAGTCGTAACATACGTTGGACCAAAGGTATTGGGGATGCTGGCATGCGCACAACCTTGGGGGGGTCGGGGCTGTGCGTTGGATGTCGGACGGTTGGACGTCGCATGGTAAGTTGCGGCAAAGCCGTTCAGCACTAAACGTTTTGCAAATGTAATGATACAGAGTCTCAGCATCGTTGCTATATTTCATATACCGCATGTACACTCAGTCTGCAGGTATTGAACAAAACGGCAGCATGGCGGAACGGGGCTGGCAAGAACTTCGTTGCGGCGAAACCGTCTTCCTGATCCAGGCTGGCTTGATAAATAGATACAAACTCCTAAGATGTACAGCTCTAACTTATTGGGGCTGACAGCGCGGCTGCATAGAGGACAAATGCTCGCGCTCGCAGCCAACGCGTCCGCGAGGCTTCTGATAGGTACATATGTGCCCAAATCGGAGCCATTTATATGTTAACAAATCTAATTTGACCAGCGGGAGTGTCTGCGATAAGATCGGCATCTAACATGTCTTTCTTGCAGCCGAGGACTTCATGGCATATGTTTGAGTGTGCTCAACTTGTTGCTATCACAGTTACCTTCACGATCGCGGTTCCCTGACTCGAGTCGGGTGACGGATCTACGTCGCCGGGCCCACTTCCTTCTTGTGTACAGTGACTTTGTGTAACTGATGGCTTGAATACTGCCTGCGTGTAATCGGCGGGGGCCGGGAGCGTGTGTGGATCACCTTGGCATCGACCCCCCCTTTCTGAAACGTATGGGTGCGCCGCGCCCCCTGCGGGGGCCGGGGCACGCCAACTCGTTACCACTAGTCGTATGACGTGCAGGCGTGCAGCCGCTTCGCCCACAAGGTTCCGCCAGCACGCCCATGTGTTCACATTTCTCGCACGGGGCACAGTCCCTGCAATCGACACAACACAGCCCCAACGCCCGGTGCCTCAAACTTGCCTTCCCTGGTTACGGCATTGCGCCCTCGTGGCGCAAACGACAATCACAGTTGTGCGCCTCAAACCTGCTTCAGGCCCTACTCCGTTATCGACACCGCCGTCGCCAGGTGCCCGGCGATGGCCACCGCCTCCACCTGCTCAGGTGTGGGTGCGACAGCCTGTGTGGAGAGGGGAGGGTGGGGGGGCAGCGAGGTAGGCCGGACCCGGGGTTGGACACGTACGGAGAGGCAGTGGGTGGCCAGGGATGAGGGGTTGTGCCGCTTTGCCGCTGTGTGCCTGAGCCCAACGACTAGGTCCCCGACACGCCCGCCCAGCCGCGTGAGTGCAAGAGGAATGCGCTTGAAGTACGGCAACCTTAAGTCCAGTCCTAGGGGCTGAGGCAAACACACAGCTGGAATCACGGGGCGCACGGTATTGTACGGGCCTGTCTATCCCCAAGCAAAGGCCGCTGCGCACGCCCACCTGCCCCGCCACCGCCGCCTGCAGCAGTGCACCCGCCGCCCACTCCGCCGCCTCCACGCTGCCGCCCTCCTCCACCGCCTTCAGGTCCACCGCCGCGCCGCGCCGCTCGTGCAGCAGCCGCAGCAGCTCCACGTCAGCGCCGCACCGGGCGGCCTCGCTGAACACCGCATTCCAGGTCACAGCTGTACCGCGCCTGGGTGTGTCCGCTGCAGACAGGCCCTTTAGCTCTGCCAGATAGCGCAAGCCGGCCGTGCCGTAGAAGAGCCTCGCCGCAGCCAGCGCGTCATCCAGCTTGAAGGCATGCGACCCGAGCCGCTCCCTCAATAGCTCCATCGTGGGCACGTGGCCGCTGCAGGCTGCATGACCCGGCACCGTTGACTTCCACGTCGAGCCAACTGACAGATTGGAATGGGGGCGGGGGTTCAAGTCTCTCAGTGCCAGGCCAGGTGACTGCTTTGTCCTAGGCCCGCTCCATCGCCATCCCGGACTATCCTTGTCAAAGTGGCTCAGCCGTAACTGCCGTGACCCGCCCAGGCTTTATCTCTTCTGCACGTGCGGGGAGTCGCCTCATGACACTGGCAGCTAAGCAAGTGTGCCGCCGCCCTCGGCGCCAACCAAGTGGCCACCGCCCTGCACCTACCCGGCTGGACCCACACATCCAGCAGCTCCCGCAGCGCCGACGCGTTGCCCGAGATCGCCAGCACCTGCGCAAGCTCCTCATGCCAGTTGCTCGGCCTAACGCCGTAGGCCGCCAGGCCGACCAGGCGCGCGTGCCGCTTGCCAAGCTCGGGCTGCGTCACGGCGCCCCAGCCTGCCTTGTCGTTCCAGATCGCTGTGCCGATCCACTGCGAGGTGACCTCGTCCTCCGCCGTTAGCTCAAAGCCCTCCGCCGGCACAGCGCCCTGCAGCTGCGCCGCCAGGAAGTCCGCCTTCTCCTCCCAGTCCGCCCTGGGGCTCACGATGGCGCGCGCCACCAGCCAGCCCAGGGAGCAGCGCGTGGGCCATTTTACCAAGCCTGAGGGCACCCAGTCTACGAACAGCCGCCGCAGCGTGGGCGCGGGGCAGTGCAGGGCTGCCAGCTCGAGCACCCGGTGCGTCGCAAACTGCGCCTGGAAGAAGGCGGAGCGCGCGCCCGCGTATATGTCTACGTCGGACTCCTGCCGCCGCAGCAGCCGCTCCAGTAGCTCGCCGTGGCCGTACTGCGCCGCGGCCGTTACGCATTGGTCAAAGCATTCAAAAGACAACACGGCGGCAGGCCGGCGCGTCGCCGCCCATTCCAGCGCGGCCGCCTGGCCGCCGCTGGCCGCGTAGACCGCCGCATCCGCGTAGGGATCGGTGCGCCACATCGTCCGCTTGTTGGTACACGTGTCTGCCCAGTGAGTCAATGCGTACTCGGTACTCAAGGACTGCGACCTGGCCGCAGTAGGCCGCCGCGTTTTGCAGTTCGCGCCCGGGGAATCGGGATTTGGCCAACTGCTTAATGCGCTTGCAAGCCTCCAGGTCGCCGGCGGCCGCAGCCGACTCGAACACGTCGAACTTCAGCTTCACGTTGCAGTGAGCCAGCGCGGCCTCCAGGCTGCCGGCGTGGTGGCTGGAGGCAGCCAGGTACAGCAGGCGACGACGGCGGGCCAGCGATAGTGCGCGCCAGGGGTCTGGCCGGCCCCAGTGCGCCACGAAGACTTCGCCGGGCCACACCTCCTGGCAAGCGACTATGACGTCCCAGCCGTATTCCAAATGATGTATGCGATAAGCTCACGAGCTGGATTGTGGTGCGCATGTCACGCAATGCCTCGGCTGTTGCGTGGTTGAGCAGCCGGAGCCTGCAAGCCACATCGTTGGGATGTAACTCCTTTGCTATGTTGCGTATGATGTCGGGGCCCAGCATTAAGCTTGAGCAGTCGTCCAGCTGGACTTCTGGGTGGTCAGTAAAAAGCGACAAAAGCCGGTATATTTTTATTGGATTGCGGCAGTTTAAAGTTGCGAAAGTACATGTCTTGTGATCTCAAGACTACTCTACTTTCGGAGTTACGGAATAGGCCAGACCACTTCCCCGCTCATTCCGCGGAGGCGAAATTAGTGCATGGCCCCAAAGCAATGGTCAAAGAAGCCCGCCAGGTCCTACTGCGACATGCTTGAAGGAAGTTTTGGCTTCCTGACGCCTGGGCCTGCTAGGATGCCCTCGGTCCATCACGGCGGGATTCTGACCGCTGTATTGCTGATAAGTTGCATGCCTCCCCACAACGACTCCACAGTGTACATTCGGCGAACTTTCGACGAGTCCCAGCCCAGCCCGCCATAGCACACTTCCGTGTCCGGCTGTCCGGTGAGCAACCCCTTGCTTCATGAGTCTTCATGCGAACCCACCAACAGACCAACTCGAGAGTTAAAGACCCTCCCACTCGGGCTCCAAAGCAAGCTGGCCGGCGACACAGCCAACCAGGGGCCACGCCCCCCAAACACGGCAACCGGCAAACCCAACCATCTGGCACAGTCGCACATATGGCCGGGCCGCAAGAACCTCCAAGCGAACGCGCTCCATACATCCGCCCTCCACTTCTACCCAACAGGCCTTCAGTGAGCTGGCCAAATTAGTCAAGAGTATAAATCGGAAGCCTGCCATGAGCTGCAACGCCGCACCATGCCTGAGGACGCATCACCAGCCGCGCTGCCCGTGCACTCGATGAAAACAGCATCGCAGCCGGGAAGCAAAAACACAGAGCCTGGATCCCACCCCTTCCCTTGCTTTCCCACACCGCAGGTCACCCGGGCCATTGTTAGCTTGCGCTCCGCCGTTTCCCGCTGGCGTATGATATCCGCGTGACAGCGCTCCGCAGTAAGGAGATGCGCTGCTGTCATACCCTCCAGCGTCCAGATGCGCACCGCATTGCGGCGCGGTGTGCTGCGGGCTTAAATGGCGTGATGCGCCGCCTCCTGCCACGGGCGCGCCTAGGCGCCACGGTCTCTCCATAGCGGACCCCTCAATGCGTGTGGTACCCAGGCATCTCACTCCAATGCACGTCAGCTGCACACAAGCGCACTCTACCCTTTATCGAAAGTTCCCGTCGGTGCAAACATCCGCCGCCGCCGCACCTCATCCTTCGCCGCTCAACACCACCTGTGAACATGTCACCTACAGACTAAACAAATCGTGCCGCTCCGCACGCATACATCATCCATTCGATGATGAATCTGCCGCTGCCGCCACCACTGATGATGCCGCATCGCCATTCCATGCCGCCGCTCATTTCCCAGTGCCCGCCGCCGCCGCTGCCGCCGCCGCCTGCTGCTCCATTTGGCTGAAGAACTCTTGGAAGCGCATTCCCACGCGCGCCGTCACGTGCATGAACTTCTCGCAGCACTTGGAAACGCACTGCGGGGCGGGAATGTGGGATTGTGGCATGGGGTGCCTGGTGAGGAACAGGTGCAGGTGCAAGCTGTCGCGAGGGGCATGGGCGCCGCCAGGCGCCGCTTGGTGTGCGTGGCATTTGGGTGTTCTGGGTTTGCCCATGCTTCGCGCGTGACCCGTAATCCATCAACACCCATGAGAGGAGCTCGCTCTATCATCGCTGGCAGGTGCGATGCGGCGCCATGCACGAGTGCTGTACAACGGTAGTGAGCGCCGGGTGCCCGTCACGCAAATAAGCAACGCCTCATTTCTTGTAGTGGCGTCAGCTTTGAATCCCACTTCAGCAATCTCTGTGCCTGATTCTGTGGCTCACAGGGTCGCGTATTTCCTCTTGTTGCTCTCAGCAGCCCCGCCACCAGCACCCGCACGGCGCCCGCCGTCATCGGCACGCACCTGTTCCTCCTTCCCTGTCAGCGCCTTACTCCGCATGTCCTCCACGCACTCCTGGAAGCACCGCTCCACCAGCTTGTTGTACATCTTCAAGCTGCGAGCGCATGCAGTTTAGGGCGCTCAACCCGTGCGTGCAGCCGGCGATGCGCAAGGCTCACTAACCTGTCGCGGACTTGCATCTGCTCCAACGCCCCCGCCAGCGCCATCTTAGCGTCATCAGGCAGATCTTGAACGGAATCCAGCGGGAAGTTCATGTTTGCAGCTGTTTCGAGGCAGTCACAACGAGTTTTGATGATTGGTTCGCAGCTCGGGAGTGCGTCGATGCCACTAACAAATTGGGTTCGGTAGCACAAGATCTTTATAACAGAGTTGCAAGCAGACACTCGAGGAAGGGGGGCCGGGCTGGGGAATGGGCTCATGCCGAAAACTCGAATGCATTTCCGACGCACAGCGCGTGCAAAGTATTTGGCATATTATTTTCGCGCTAGTAGTGAAAATGGCGGTTGTAGCGACAGCGCAAGCGTTGCTGAAGGAAGGGGTCGCCAAACTTGTGCAACTGAGTGGCTTCAGCGAGACTCAGCTTGTACAGCTGGCAGTGGTCGCTGTGATTGCGCTAGGCCTGGTGCTGCTTCTAAACAATGTGGTGGCGACGCTGCGCATTCCCTCCATCAAGGTGGAGCTGACCGAGGGTACGCGCGCTTTTGGTACAGAGGCCTTCTCGCGCCGCTTCTAATACCTCAACTACCGTTACTGCGATCTCTACAGCTGAGGCAAATGACATCATCAGCGCGCCCAAGTACACGCCGGGTCAGCCGGTGGACAAGGATGTGGTGCCGTGCTACGATCCCAGCACAATGCAGCTGCTCGGCCACCTTCCCGCCATGTCCGCTTCCGAGGTGCGGGGGGCTAGCACTGGCTTATGGCCCAAAGGTCCTTCGGAGCCACCTCGGCTGCCCAGCATTGCTGGTGCGGGTGTGACTGCAAGGCGGAGGGGGGCGGGAAGTTGAACGGCGGGAGGCCGAACAGCTTCCTCAGGTGGTTGACCCATCCGTTGACTGGTCCCATCCTTGGGCGGCATGACTTGCGTCATAATACCACATGTGAGTCAGCTGCATGTGTGCAGAGCGCAGCAGTGCCGCGAGCAGGGCCTGGTCCTGTGCTGCCGAACACATGTTGGCCCTGCATGTGCCGCTTACGCACCCGGACGGGTTCGGCCCTTCCCTCCACGTGCTACTTCTCCACAGGTCCGCAGCCGCATCGCCCGCTGCAAGGCGGCTCAGAAGGTGCGTGCAGCCCGCCATTCCAGACACACGCAGGGCTAGTGCAGGCAGGGGGGGCGGGTCAAGGAGCATGTGAGGATGGGCATGTGGTGTGTCGTCCTTCGATGTGCACGGCTTAATCTCCGAGACGCCTGCAGACGCCCCCACACGCGCCTACCAACAACCGCATTAAGCTCACATGCTTAACCCGCCAACCACGCCCACCGACCCACCCACCAACCACGCCCACCCACCGGCCCGCTGCAGGAGTGGCGCACGTCCAGCTTCGCGCAGCGCCGCAAGCTGCTGCGCATCCTGCTCAAATTCATCATCGAGAACGTGGAGACCATCTGCCGGTGAGAGCCGGCGGCGGCAGCAGCAGCGGGGCGGCAGCGGGCAAGGGTTGGCGCAGCAGCGGGCCTGTGCCTGCTGCACCCCCTCGCGTTACGCTGCGCCGTCTTACTTCCTGCAAGCCCTCACCAGACCACCCACCTGCTACCCCCCCCCTCTAACACACGCACCTGTACGCAGCGTGTCGGCTCGCGACAGCGGCAAGCCCATGCTGGACGCCATCCTGGGCGAGGTGGTGGTCACGTGCGAGAAGATCCACTGGCTGTCGCGCGAGGGCGAGGCAGTGCTGAGGCCGGAGCGCCGCTCGGCGGGCATCCTGGTGCGTGGCGTGGTGGGAGTTATAGATACCAGCCCAAACTAAACCAAACCCAATGCAATAGAGCGAGGAGGAGAGCGTGGCCGATGCTTAGCGGGGGTTAGCGGGTGGTGAATGGGCGGGTGGGTGCGAGGGCACGCAGAGCTGGAGGTTGCAGGCCATGGGAGGTAAGGACGGGGAAGCCAGAGCCGTCGAGGGGCTGGGGACGGGGCGTGGCACGGGTCGGCGCAGCTACCACCGCCGAGCGGCTGGACTGCACCGCATCCACCACAGCACACACCACATCACCCAGCAGCTGGCTGCGGCCTGGCACTGCTCCTCGCGTGCCCCCCGACACCAGCACCAACCCCCGCTCCAATCTGTCGCCCTTCTCTACCCTCTCCATGCGCCCCTGCCGCAGAGCTTCTACAAGTCGGCGCGTGTGGAGTTCCACCCCGTGGGCGTGGTGGGTGACTGGGTGTGCCGCGCCCGCGTGCCGCCGGGGGTCGTGGCGGCGGCACTGCTGCCACCGGGGTGTCGTGCCGCCGCTATAACACGCGCACATACGCACACATAACGTAACTCTGGGCTTTCGTTTCGGTTTTAACACACACACACACACTCTCTCTCTCTCTCTCTGCGCGGGCTTGGTTTTGTGTTTACACACACATATACGGTACACGTGCATACGCACACACATACACACGCAGGTCGGCGCCATCGTGCCCTGGAACTACCCCTTCCACAACGTGCTCAACCCGCTGACTGCCGCGCTGTTCGCGGGCGACGGCCTGGTGATCAAGGTGGGCGCGGGGGGCGGCGGGGAGGGCGCTGGTGTGTGGGGCGGGCGGGTTCTTCTGTGAGGACCAAGGCCAGGCTGCACTGGACGCATGGCAAGCTGGCGAGGGGGGCGGTGGAGGGAGCCAGCAGAGGCGGCGGCGGTGGCGGGACGAGCGAGGCGGCGGTGGGGCGGCGGGGTGCCATGTTCAGCGGGGCGAGAGTCGGGCAGAGCGCCTTGGGCGGGGGACACGTGGGACCATTGTGTGGGGCTCGGGCGGAGAACCCCTCTCCTCCTCCTCCTCCTCCTCCTCCTCCTCCACATCATCACCATCCTCCTCCTCCTCCTCCTCCTCATGAGGCGTATATCTTACCCTCCTCCCTCCCGGCCGCCGCCTCCCCCCAGGTGTCGGAGCACGCCTCCTGGTCCACCGGCTATTACGGCCGCATGATCTCCGCCGCACTGGCCGCCGCGGGGGCGCCAGCGGACCTGGTGCAGGTGCGGCGGTGGTGGTGGTGTGGTGGTGGTGGTGGTGGTGGTGGTGGTGGTGGTGGTGGTGGTGATGGTGATGGGGGTGGTGTGTTAGGGGGGAAGCCTGGTGGTGAATGGAGGTTGGTGCCGGGAAGTGGTTTTGCCTCCCGTGAGGGCTGGATGAGCGAGCGAGGAGCGGGGTTGCGGTCGCCCCTCTATGCAGCCACACAGGCGGGTGGAGGGATGCTCTGGCCACAGGGTCGTGTCAGCAACGGCGGGGTGGTGGCCGCGCAGGTGCCCGGGCCCCGTGCCGTGTGTACGGGCTGACATCCGGAGGCACGCTGTCCGCGAACTGACACGCACACGCAGGGTTTACCGTGTGTGTCGTCTGTCATCTCTTTCCCTTTCACGAGCATGAGCATTGGCATGGGTTCGAGTCCATGTGGCCCAAATAACTCCTTTTCCTGTCTTGCAATCTACAGATCGTGACTGGCTACGGCGAGGCGGGTAGCGCGCTGGTGACGGGCGGTGTGGACAAGGTCATCTTCGTGGGCTCAACACAGGTGGGGTGGCCGGGGGGGGCTGTGCTGCGCGTGTGCACTGTGCGCTGTGGTGTGTGGGTTAGGTGCGTGCCGGTCTAGCGCAAAGGGGAACGGGGGATGGGCTGCGGCTTCCAAATGCGGCGGCGATCCGCAAGGGTGCGTAGGTGGGAGACGTGACGCCGCCCCCTGCCACACCCGCCCTCCTCAGCCCCGTGCCCCATCCTTCCCACTGCCCTAACTACCCCCCACCGTGCCCCCTACCGGCCCCCCCACTGGGCCCCCGACCGCACTCCAAACTTGTGCTTGCATCACTCCAGTCCCAATTTAATCACCCCGTTCCCGCCACGCACGGCTACCCCTCTCCCCCCCCGGGCTGCAGGTGGGCAAGATGGTGATGCGCGCCGCCGCCGACACGCTGACGCCGGTGGTGCTGGAGCTGGGCGGCAAGGACGCCGTCATTGTGACGGAGGACGCGGACCTGGACAACGTAAGTGAGCCCCGGCTGCGCGACTCAAAAAGAAATAAACGACCTATGTGTGTATGTTGTGCATGCGTGTGTTAGGAAAGCACAAAGGAGAGGGTGTCTGTGTTTTTGGGAAAGAGGACGAGCGCGGGGGCTGGTACGCGGTTGCAAGGGCTGAGGGGGGGAAGGTGTAGGTACCACCGTCACCGCCGCGACCCACACCGTCAAGACTTCCCTCCCTCCTGTTTGCCACCTCCACCGCCTCCGCCACCCCCACCTCCACTCCTACAGCTGGTACAGGTGGTACTCAAGGCCGCGTTCCTCAACTGTGGCCAGAACTGCGCCGGCGGCGAGCGCTTCTTCGTGCACGAGAAGATCTACGACAAGTAGGCCGACCGTCTGTGTGTGTGTTTGTGTGTTAAAGAGCACAGGGAAAACGCAATGTGTTTGTGCGTGTGTTCGGCGCAATGGTGTAGGCCAGCAGCACAGGTACAAGCGCGAGAGCAGCAGCAGGAAAAGCACAACCAGCTTGTCGCTGGGTGTCGGCTTTGGGCATCAGGGGCTGCCCTGTCAGGCGTGTTGGCTCCACTGGCTCTCCACTGCCGCTGTACATGTGTGTGTACTGATCAGGGCGCATCGAACACACGCAGGTTCCTGGAGCGTTTGACCCCTCTGGTGGCGGGTCTGCGGCAGGGCAACCCGCTGGGCGATGCGCCCGTGGACTGCGGAGCCATGTGCATGCCAGGTAGGGCGGCGGAGGGGGGGGTCGTATGAGGGCGGCGATCAGCGTGGTGCGTCGGTGGCGGAAAACACGGTGGTTGGAGGGGTGGCGGTGGCGGCAGGTCGTGAGTTGGGCGGGGTGTGGTGGGGTCATCGATGCCTTATTGCTGTTGTTGTTGGAGTCTGCGCCACTGCAGCGTGTCACCTCACGTCCTCATCTTCCCCATCCTCTCCCCCATCCCCTCCTCCACCCTCCCCTCCTCCCCCTCCCGCTCCTCGCCCTCCCCCCGCCTCCCTGTCCAGGCCTGGCGGAAAAGGTGCACGGGCTGGTGACCGAGGCGGTGTCCCGCGGGGCGCGGCTGCTGGCGGGCGGCGTGCTGGTGCCTTCGGGCGAGCGCGGCGGCCAGTTCTACCCGCCCACACTGCTGGCGGACGTGAGGCCCGGCATGAAGATCTGGGAGGAGGAGGTGTTCGGGCCGGTGAGCGGCGGGCGGGAGGGTGGGAGGCGGGGGCGGGGGCCGGGGTGGCGGGGTGGCGGAGAGAAGGGGTTGCGGAGAGTGGGACGTGGGAGCGGGGTTGGGATGTGCAGGGATGGGAAGTGGAGGAGGTATGGTGCGGAGGGGAGGCGCTTGCGGGGGCGGGCAAGGCAAAGCGGGTTAGTTGGTGGAGGAAGGGAGTGGCCGGCGGCAGACTCTCTTCCCCTACCCCCGCAATTCCCGCCCGCCGATCCTCGCATTGCGAACAGCGGAAACAGCATCCCAAAACAAGCAAAGAAACACGCATCACCTAGCCTTACCTCCTCGTCGCTGCTTTGCAACTTTGATCTCCCCAGGTCATGTCTGTGATCAAGTGGTCCACCGATGACGAGGTGGTGGCGCTCGCCAACGACTGCGACTTCGGCCTGGGCTCCAACGTCTTTGCCGGCAGCCAGGCGCGCGCGCGGTCCATTGCCAGCCGCCTGGAGGCGGGCATGAGCTCCATCAACGACTTCGCCACCACCTACATGTGCCAGTCGCTGCCCTTCGGCGGCGTCAAGCACAGCGGCTTCGACCGCTTCGCGGGTGAGACAGCGCCGGGCGCTAGGCGCTAGGCGCAAGGACCGAGGGGGTGGGCTGGCGAGGGAGTGAGAGGGGGCGGGGGTGCAGGCGGGGAGCGGGGAGCGCGGGGAGCGGGAAGGGCGCGGGAGTGCCTAGCGGGGCTCACCGGATGATGTTGCAGGGCGCTAGATGGGACTGCTTGCACTCGGTGCAGGTGGGCTTTTGCTGGTATGCCATGCTCTGCCACGGCCGGTTTGCCTTTCTGCGTAAATCAACTCTCAAATTCGCCATCGCCAACTCCCCTCCGCTGGCCCGACCACTGACGCTTCCGACGTCTCCGTGTGTCTCCGACGCCACCCCACCCCACACACAGGCGTGGAGGGCCTGCGCGGCCTGTGTGTGCCCAAGGCGGTGGCTGAGGACCGCTTCCCGCTGCTCATGCGCTCCTCCATCCCGCCCGCCTGGCAGCTGCCGCTGCCGCCTCACGCCGTGGCGTTCGGGGTGTCGCTGGTGACCATGTTCTACGGCCCCGGCCTGTTGTACCAGGTGGGCGCTAGTGGGTGGACGGGAGTGGGTGGGCGGTGGTGGGCGTTAGTGGGCGGTAGAGTGTGGGCGGGTGGGCGGTATTGGGTGATAGTGGGTGGTAGAGTGTGGGCGGGTGGGTGGGTGGGTGCGACTGCTCAGGCGGAGAAGGCTCAGTGGAAGGGGACTACACAATTCTCGCCCTGCCATCAGCCCAGTGTAGCATTATCAATGACATTAGCACACCTGCCACGCTGCCCCGGCCTCTCACCACCGTCGCCCTCCGCCCTCTCCCGCTTCTCTGTCTCCCTGGCTGTCGTTGGGCTCGGGCATCTTTGCATTGCATTTTCTTGTGCTCTTTAAAACACACGCACACACACACATACATATACACACGTACACACACACACACACACACACTCGCACACACACGCAGGCCCGCGGACTGGCCTCGCTGCTGCACTGCCTGGTGTTCCCCGGCGCATACGCCAAGAAGAAGCAGGGCCAGCAGCAGGCAGCCCGTGCCGGCAAGGCCAAGTCCACGTGAGCACGCAGGCGCGTGAGAGGAGGGGAAGCATAGGACAAGGAGGAGCAGGAAGGAGGATGAGGAGGAGAAAAGGAGGCGCGGGACAAGGAGGAGGAGGATGAGAAGCGGCGAAGGAGATGGAGGCAGTGCAGTACGGCGAGTGCTGTATGGGTGAGGGCGAAGAAGGGCGAGGAGGCGCGCGCGTAACGGACATGAGGTCATGGGGTTTTGTGTGGGCTCGGGCAATCTGGTGGCGGGAGCGGTGCGGTCTGATGCGGTGCCGCCGCACCCCTGATGGTTTGATTGCGCCCTGTGAGCCGCGGGAGTACCGTGGCGGGTTTTAGGGGCGGGGCATGGGCTGCGGCGATTGGGCGCGCGTCGGCAGTAGCGAGGGGGCCTGCGGTCTGGTGGGCACTTGCAGGACTGTGAGGCAGATGGAGCTGTGAAAGGTGTTCACGGGAACAAACCCAATTTTGCCGCGATCGGGACTCGGGAAGCGCAGGATGACCGGACCATGTGGCCGAAAGCAGGTGCTGGGTAATGTAAAAGGTTGACATTGGTTGTTGCGGCTGCGGAGGCTGCAGTTGACAGCTTCTGCGAGGACGGAGGTGATAGAGCCTGTGCTGGCACACTTGGGGCGAAGTAGGGAAGCAATTACAGACGCCATGCCGCTCGGGTGCTGAGCGCAAGCTGAGAACTGTAAGGTGTGCCATGTCACTGACGAGTCAACCTCGTCCGCGGGTCAGCTCTTGTGACGCGGGAGGTCGTATTCTTCAAAAATCCGCTAAGTTGCCCTGTCTCAAGTAGAAAGGTAGGACCAGCGTCCATACACTATCATGATTGCTGGTGTGCTAGACTGCTGGTGTGCTGTTGTCACAAGGTAATGACCACATGTTGCCAGACCCGTGCGTGTGCTTGGGGAGCGGTAATGGCATTGAAGGAAGAAGTGTTCTTACACGCACAAAGACCCATCGGTGCTTAACGATGCAGTAATGATCAGGTGTCGAAGCATGTGTATGCGCGTTGAACACCTCCGTACTTCCTACAGCCCCAGGCATATGCGGTGTCAAACTGGAACGTTTCAGCGTCGAACACCAGTGACCGCACCAAAACCAGCGCAACCCAGCGCGAAGCCCAACAAACCAAATGCCGAGAGGAAGAGGTAAGGTAGTGGCTCAGGTAACAAGGTACAGGCTATTTACATGGGAGGAAGCCCACACAACCCCGCGTGCACGCACAGCCGACAGTTACAGCTGTAGTAACACTCCCCACCGCTGGCCACGCATTGCTACACCCCCCACGCATGCCGAGGGATGCAGTTCGGCACAGGCAACAGCAGCCGGGCTGGGTGTCCTGAGCGACAGCCCCAGCCCCTCAATAGTCGTCAGGTCTCAACCATTCAAAACGTCAGCATCCACAAAATGATCACACAGTGATCACGTGCCCGAACCCAAAACTGCAGGCCTCTCTTTTAAGGTCGCTCCCTTTCTATACATTCAGCACAAATGTACATAGCTAACACGTCTCACGCTGCGCTACTCGCTATGCCGCAAGGCAATCGCTTTAAGCGCTCTTGATGTCCCCGTTGAGGCCGTTGGGGAAGAAGCCGCCCTTGGTGGTGCCGCCCAGGTACACAATCTTGAGCACCTGGCTGGTGCTGCGGGTGTAGATGAGGCCGTTGGAGTCGGCGGGCACGTGGTTGCTGCGCCACTTCTGGCGGCCCTGCAGGACCATGATGGGCTGCAGGGGGGAAGGATCGGGGGCAGGACGAGGATGGGGTTAGGCGGGCAGGTGGAAAGGTAGGGAGGCGCGTGTTGATAAGACCACTGGGTGCTGGTCGCCTAGGAACCGGGCCCACACAAGAGGGCGGCTGCCGCACGATGTGCGTCGCCACGCTCGGGTGTACTTTACTTCGCATGCAGTGACTTGCTCAACAGTTACAGTGCGGCTCATGCTCCTGCGCCTAGCCCGTGCGCTCCCCACCCATGCCCCCTCGCACCCTTCCTGGACACCGCCCTCACCTGGTCGTCGTCGCTGTCGCCGTCCACGGCATCGCGCAGGTCGGAGATGGCCTGGATGATGGTGCGCACGCGCAGGTCGTTGCTGGGCTTCTTGAAGGGGGCCACGGAGTTCTGGGGGGGGGGGAGCGGGCGGAGGAAAGGCGGCAGAGCAGTGGGTAAGGGCGCGTCAGAAGTCTGTGCGCTTGTGCACAAGCTAACCGGTGTGGTTGGGGCGAGCCCGCAGCACTGCGATACGCCACAAGAAGCACGCGGGCAGTACAGGACAAGCTGAACGGTTCAAGGCACACACACCGGCAGGCAAGAGACAGGCTTCCACCCTGCGCCGCATCCCTGACCTGACCCCTTACCTGCTGCTTGATGAGCAGGGCGCGGACGGCACCGGCGTGGTAGGACTCCACAGCCAGGATCTGGGCGGCGGCGGTCAGGTAGGTGGAGTTGCCCAGGAAGGCGGCGGCGCCCTGTGGGTGAATCCAGAGGTAGGGGGGACGGGATGGGGGCACACTTGAGGCACGGAGTAGAGGCAGGGAAAGGCAGGTGTGGGGAGCGGGCTGGTCATGGTGCCTGGGCAGCAGCAACGGCAGCCAGCACTGGATCGTGAGCGCGCAGCAAGTGCAAACTTAAGCGGCGTGGCTGGGTCTGAAAGGCGGAAGTGAACTGCGGCGGCTTGATCTCATTCAACTCACGGCGTAGGCGGTGGCGCCGACGTCCTCGAAGATGAACGCGCCGTGCAGGAAGGTAATGTCGGAGGAGTAGGGCGAGAAGGCGGGCTCCAGCGTGATGCTGGTGTTGAAGGCAAGGCTAGCGGCCTGTGGTGAGACATGGTGCGGGTGGAGCGCAGCGGGTTTAGACAGGAGCGGCGAGGTGTGGAGGGCTGGGTTGAAGAGGACACTGCAGTCGGCCGGGGACCGCAGCATGGGCCGAAAACATCAATTCTGCGTGCTGAGTCAGTGCGGCCGGAGCTGCAACGTGGTGCTGTCGGAGCTGCCCTGAGCTGCAAGGCGCGGCACAGTGTGTCAGTGCGAACGGTGCGACTCACGGCGTTGGCGGCGACGGCGAAGGCGTTGCCAATGTCCATCAGGGGCTGGTCCACGGCGGCATCACCCAGCACGGAGCGCAGCACGCGCACGTGGGCAATCTCGTCCTGCATGGGTGCGGGTGCAGAGAGGGAGTGGTGTTGGGGATGTGGAAGGTTAGCCGGAGGAGGCAGGGCTGTTGCAGCAATGCGTGGCGTGGGAACTAGTGGGCTGGGGTGAACCTTGGAACGCCCGCTGGCCACGTGTGCGGTTTGAGCAGTGCAGGCTACATGCAGGGGGCTCACTAGTGCGAGTACGGAAGGCGCAGGGGGCGCAGGAGCACACGCAGCACAGATCAGCACGCGCGCACCTGAGCAATCTCGTCAGCCAGCTGGAAGTAGGTGGTGGAGAGCTTGGCCTTCTCACAGCCCAGAGGCCTCTGGCCGTTAGCACCCCAGTAGGCTTGGGCGATGGGCTGAGGAGCACATGGCAAAGGGGCGGGAGGGGGTTGGCGTAAGTCGGGGCTGGTCGAAGGGGGGCCAGTCAGAAAGAACTGGGGCAGCACCGAGCACCACAAAGGCTTAGGAGCAGAGCTGCGAACACTCACCTTGCCGTAGGCAGCGCACGAGTAGAAGTTGGCCTCTGCAGCCGCAAAAGCAATCGCAGCAAGAAAACTGGTCAGCAGAGCACCGGAACCGTCAGTTTGCGAACGACTCCTTGAAGGTCAATACCCCTGCGCAAATAGCTGCATCCCTTCTGAGATCAATCACTCACCCAGGTACTCCCTGGTCGAGACCAAGCGATGGCGCCGCGCGGTATGCAAGGAGAGCGAACATGGTGGGCGTCAGCGCGAAACGCTTTCGGGCGCGACAATGCTTGCGCTGGTGGTGATGCAGACAAGCACAGCCTTGCGATTGATCTCAAACGTAACACTTACAGGTTGAGCGCAAAGTTGAGAACCGCAGTCTCCAGAGCGCTCAGGGCATTTGCCGAGCCAGCGAGGGCGGCGAGGGCCACAAGGGCCGCCACAATCGGACGACGCATGGACATCACTGTATGCAGCTCGAAGCTTGTGTGTTGTTGCAGATCGATTTGAGTAAGACACTACCGGGCGTCGCTGGTACGTGGTAGTTATGCAGGTTAAGCAACAAGTGTGCTTCACGAGTACTTGGACTGAAGACGATGATAGAATGTATGTGGCCGGCGCGTCTTTATAGCAACTTCTGGGTTAAAGTGGGGTTAAAGGCCAAGCACGAAATTGGGCGGTTATTGTAACCCGAGCTCGCGTTTTGCGCTTGGAAGAAGATTACGCCAGCGTGTGTTCTTAAAATACACAGTAGAAAGAGGAACTCGGAAGATATGCACTGCAAGGACGCTCGCACCCGGTTTAGGGCGGGGTGCGCTTACGCCAGTGGCTTCACCGACGCACACGCAGCCGATCGAGAAGGCCCTTCGAACCTAGTCGCTGACACCATACACGTGATTATTTTGGCATGCAATATCTTAACTTGCTCTTCATGTCAGCTGCCGCGGGCCTTCTTCACGCGGTCTTAGGACATGTGTGCCGGGGGCCACTCCTACCTTCCAGCGCTAAACCGGTGCTGAACCGGCGCCAGCTGGCGCTCTCATGGACGCAGCGCCCATAAAAGATATCAATACCGAGCACGTCATGGCTGGGGCGCGGCAAGCAGGCCGGGTGCGGGGTGCCGGCCCGGTTACGCGCTGGCGTGTCGCCAGCAGCCACGAGGAGTTGCAGCGAGCGCAGGGCGGCCACACAGTGCCCCCCGGAATGCCCCAGGCCATGCTGCATGCACTGCGGTTAGTGTGGCCGCTAGCATCCGCCGGCTCAAGCACCCTCCCCCTTACACAAGCGCCGTGAAATGACAGCGAGCAGGAATATATAGCGCCCAAAACCTCCCCTGCCCAAAACACTGGAAGCAGCCGCGCCGGCACGCAGCGCAAGACCCAACCGCCCGCACCCAGCCATGGCACCAGTCTTCAAATGTGTGGGAACCACACGCATTGCATTGACGAGTTGCATAGCTCGCGTATGGCTGAATGGCGGGGAAGGGTTGTGGGGCATGAACGCAGGTCGGTGCGCAGCGTGGATGTGTGATGGGACAGGGTTCAGGCAGGTTGGCGAGGTCCCATAGGGTGCAGCTGACGCCCATACCCCAAGCAAACAGCAAACAGTTTGCAGCGGCAGAGCAGGAGTGCATGGCTGGTCGAACGCCGGAGTTACTGTACCGACAAGTTGCTGGCTGGCTGGAAGTTTGCGCAGCGTGGATGTGCGATAGTTGCGCAGCGTGGAGTCCCCGAAGGATTATGCAACGGATCACAGCTACCCACGGTGCGGTTTTGATCCGCAGCGCTAGCGGTGCCACCGTGGCACGACTGCCAAGGGGAAGTGGGGAATGGGGCCGACTGCTGACTGCTAATGTGGTCTCGCCCTGCGTCCTTGCCTCTGCTGCCCGGGCAGTTTCCGGACTGCAATCCGGGTCATCGGCAAGGTCATCGGTACACCCTAGTGACTCCGCTGTCACATGAGATAACTGAACGCACACGGTGATACCCAGAACAATGGCTGCGCACACGCGGCACCTGACGGCACCGCGTTGTCAGGGCGTACCATGTGGGCCCCAGGGCAGCCCAGCGACACCTGAATCCTGCGCATTTCAGCTGTAACTTCTGCGCTGGGGACACAGCCGTGCGCAACGCTCGGGGCCTTGAGCGCTGCGCCCACAATTGGAAAGCCATTCTGATTACATCCATACTCGACTGCGCGTTCCAGCCACGTCCCCCGTGGCCCACGGTGCTCACTTAAACACCCGATGACGCCTCCTCCGCGGTTGCCAACGCCTCGCTTGTCCGCATCTCGCGCCACTTCGCGCCACTTCCTGAGGCCTTCCCGGCAACGCCTTCATCCGTACCCGCCCACTGCCGCATTATCGCCCCGGCCGTATTCCAGATGTGTCTAACCCGCCGCTCAGCCCAGGCGTCTCGCCCATGATGCGATGGGACTTTCCCGTGTCGTAAAGCCTCTGCAAAACCCACGCATGAAGGGTTCCTGCATCCACACATGAGGTGCCGCTCCAAACATGAAACCTGACACCCCTCCTACCACTCTACGCTGCCTGCTTGCTGCATCTGCTCTGATATAAAATCACGAGTAACTGCTCTGCTGCCACAGACCTGATCGACTAATGTTGCTAGATGCGATATTGCGACAGCTGACCCCGACTGCGGTACACGCAGCAGACATCCGGTCTGCTCTACCTCTCTGACTCTCACAACTGAAGCTTCCAAGCTACTTGCATGGCTCGATGTACACCTCCAACAAGCACAATGCGCTGCAGTCCATCCATCCCGCCCAGACATCAGTGCTCGCATTCCCTCTCGCCTTCCGCGCGCCCTGCACAACCACCACCACAGGCCCGGCACGCAACCACGCCGCGTACCCGTACAGAGCGTCCCCCTCCCCACTTGCGCCACCTCAGTCCCCTCTTGCACTTGCGCGCCCACACTCCAGCCTACCCTCACTGCCGGCCCTGCTACCGTTCTGCTGTTGCTGCTGCTGCTGCCGTTGCTGCTCCCGCTCCCGCTACTATTGTTGCTGCTGCTGTTGCTGCTTGCGCAGCCAGCGCACCATGCGTCGCAGCGGCAGCTTGGAGGCGGGCGCGCGCCGCTCCAGCGCCTCGCCCAGCGCCTCGCCGAGCTCCTGCCGCGGCACCCAGCGCAGTAGCTGCAGCGTCTCCACCGCCTGCGCCAGCTCCACATCACTCGCGCGGCGGCGCAGCCACGACGGCACGCGCTCCACATACAGCCGCAGGAAGCCGCGCGGCGGCAGGATGCCGCTCTTGGCGGCCTGCCAGCACACGAAGTGCAGCGTGCGCGGGTGCGCCAGATCGTCTGCCGCCGGCGCGGGGGGCGCGGGCCGGCAGGACGCCGGCGAGGCGGCAGGCACGGGCGGCGGCGGCGGCGGCTCAGTCAGGGTGGGGTGCTGCCGCGGCCAGCAGCCGGCGTCACCGCGATGCTGCTGCGACGGCTGCTGCTGCGGGTGCCGACGCGGCGGCGTTGGCCGCACCGGCCGCTGCACCACTGGCAGGGTGGACGAGCCTAGCTGCACCGTCACTGCGTCCGTCGGCGCGCCCGTGGGCTGCGGCTGCAGCCCAGGTGCCAAGCTGCCGGATGCCGGCTCCGGCGCTGGCCGTGCTGCCATCCGGTGGCGCCCTCGTGTCGGCGAGCTGGCACGCACGCCGTCGCCCGCCGCCGCCGCTGCCGCCGCCACCGACCCAGCAGCGTTCTCGCCGTCCATGCTGTCTAGGGGGCGAACCCCAACCAACACGCGGCCCGCCAAGCTGCCTGCCGCCGCGGCCTCACCACTCGCCACTCGAACCGCAACCGCAACACCGGCTGCACCCGCACCCACAATCACACCCGCGCCCTCCGCAACCTCCGCACCGTCCATGCTTCCCATCACCGAAGCCCCGGGCGAGGCCACCGACACCAAACCCGACACAGAGCCTGCCGCCGCCGAGCCTGCTGCCGAGCCTGCCGCCGCCGAGCCTGCCGCCGCCGAGCCTGCCGCCGCCTCCGCCATGTACCGCACGAAGACGGTGCCCCAGAAGGCCGGGCGCGGCGGGTAGCCCATCTCCGCAAAGGCGTGCGCCAGCATGGCCAGCTGGCTGGTGGTGGCCTCGCCCAGGCGGCCCTCCACGTAGCCGTACAGCGGGCACAGGTTGGGCCGCAGCGAGGGCCGCACGCGGCGGTGCGCGTCCACCAGCGCCGTCACGTAGCTGAAGGTCCAGCGGTCCAGCGGCCCGCCCTGGCGCGGCAGCATCTGCTGTGGCGGTGGCGAGGCGGCAGGGGAGGAGGCAGGGGAGGAGGCAGGGGAGGAGGCGGGCGAGCAGGGAGCAGCGCCGCTGCTGCCGTCGTCGTCTGCGCTAAAGGCGCAGTCGCCAGACGCGGCGCCGTCGCCGTTGGCCGCCTCACGCGCCAGCTGCTGCTGTTGTTCCTGCCGCTGCTGCGGCTGTTGCGATTGCCGCGCCTGCTGTTGCGCAGGCGCCTCTGTCGTGTATGCGGGCGCCACCAGTTTCATGAGTGCGGCGTAGGCGGGGGTGCTCAGCCGCACGCCCAGCTTGTGGCAGTTCACCAGTAGCTGCGCGGCACGCCACGGCGTCAGGGCCACCACGCCAGCGCGGCCGCCACCCAGCGAGCCACCCGGCGATGCAGGCGAAGCAGGATCTGGGTCGGGCAGAGCGGCTGCGCCCGTCCTTAACCCCGGCCCCTGCCCAAGCCCTGGCCCCCGCCCCGGCACTGAGCCCGCTCTATGGTCGCTGCCGGGGGCGCCGTTGAGCCCTGCATGCCGCTGCACCGCCGGCTCTTGCCCGTGTTGCTGCTGCTGCTGCTGCTGCTGCTGCTGGTGATGGTGGTGGTGGTGGTGGTAGTGGTGCGTCCGCCCGTTCCCACCCGAGATACCGTCCTCCTCGTCCTCTTCCTCCTGCTGCTGCTGCGGCTGCTGCTGGTCCTCCGGCCCTTGCTGCGCCCTGCCCGCCTCCGCCTCCGCCGCTACCCCGGCCGCCTGCTCCTGCTGTGCCTGCTGCTGCTGCTGCTGCTGCTGCTGCGCCTGCAACTCCGCAAGGCGCCGCTGCCGCCAGAGCTGCTGCTGCTGCAGGTAGGGCGCGGCCTCGGGGTGCTGCTCCAGCAGCCGCGTCACACACAGCTCCAGCCGCTTGCGTGTGGCGGGGCCCACGCTGGTCAGCCCCTTGCGGTGCGCGCGCGATAGGCCGTACAACAGGTTGTTGAGGGTGCGGATGTCCAGCGAGTTCAGCAGCGCGTCGTCGTGCAGCACGGCGCGGTAGAACTCCACGACGAAGTCGGGCCGCCAGCGGTCGTCCAGGCGGCCGATCGCGGTGGAGATGTTGGAGACGTCGGGGGCGCGCAGCTCGGCCACGCGGTGGCGCACGGCGCGGCACCACGACGTCACCAGGTCGCCCAGCGCGGGCTCGTGCTGGTCCAGGTGCCAGTCGGCGTTGCTCATCGCCCACATCACGTTTGACAGCGCCTGCACGCCAAAGTACTCCAGGTGCTGCGCTGTCAGCTCGATAAGCTGCGCGACAAAGTGCCGAAACGCTGCGTTGTGCGCGTTCGGCACTGCATCCCCAGGCTGCCGCGCTGTTTCCTCGCCATGCCCTCCATATAATGTAGCCAAGCGCGTCCAGGCTGTGCTGACATTCACGAAGTCGAGCACGCCCCAGTTGGCACCCAGCAGCGCGTTCAGCTCCTCCCAGGACCCGGCCTTCCTTAATCGCTCGTTTACTTGAGCTTGTAGAGAACACTCAACATTGTGCTCCTCGCCCAGCAGCTGAAACAAGCTGCCAATGTGAGCCCCCGACGCAGAGACGACCTCAGCCTGGTAAACCTGCAGCGGTGATAACAAAATCATCTCAGCACGACATCGCGAACACCGCAGTTCGTTGTGCGCGCTCCGTTGTGCTGGCCACTTGCCTCAGGGTCGCTGGTCCGGGCGGCTGTCCGCGCGGCCTGCGGATACTGGTGGGGCCCCGGAGAGCTAACTAGAGCGCAACAGCGTTGGGGGCAGCGTGAAGATCTAGCGGCAAAGGCGGTCCCAAGGTGAGGGCTCAAGCTGCCAAGCCCGAGCAGCATCCTGCCCCGCGGGCGCTTTAGTATAGCATGTAAAACAAGACAAACTGAATATGTATACAAGTCAAAATCTACGAGACGACGGGGCCTCGCGCGGGCCTGTCTCGCCGGATCTCTGCATCGTGCATGCCGCAGCGAGCCCTCGCACTGGCCGCTAAACTTTACCATGTTATACACGGGCACTGCAGATGCATTGATCGCAATTTCGAGCCATGAATGCACATACAACGCTCAAACATGCGCGCAGCATTCCAAAGCGCGCTCGCTCGCGAAAAGGCTGTGGGAGTCCCACATGAAACGTAAGGAGCGCTCGGGCAGTTCGAGTCGTGGCTGATAAGCGCCGCGATGAGCTAGGGCCAGAGCGGGTGGGCGCCAACCAGGGTTTCGGCACGCCTATGGGTCCAGGCCTGTCCAGGAAAGCGCTGACCCACACGCATCAACCAGCTGGCCCACAGCGACGCCCAAGGTAACATGTTAGCTTTACAGGCTCTAAATCCTCACAGGTCCAGACGCACGGAGCTAGCCTTGGCGGGCGTGTCCGTGTCTGGGCAGGGGCTGCAGGGGCACAGGCAGGGTGGGCAGGCGCACGCGTACTTACAAGCCAATACAGCCTAGCCAGCAGGCCCGCCCTGTGCCTTGCATCCACAACTAACTGTGAATGCTGACCCCCACTCCCCAGGCGGCTGGGGATGGCGACACCGGCTCGGCCACAAGGATTGGCGGCAGTGGGGTGGCCGTCAGTCCCATCGTGGACGAGGCCAGAGCGAGCCCCGCTGCAGCAACAATGAACCGGCAGCGACGAGTTCACCGCCAAATGCCTGCCACGATAGACATCACTGTCCATAATTAGCAGCAGTAGCAGGAGGTGGAAAGCTGCGCACGCATGTCTGTCTGCAAAGACGGCGCGATGACGGTCTACAAGTTTGACTACACTCCCACCGCACGCGGCTGTACCTGCGAAGGCGAGTGTGTTGTGGTGATGTTGCTGCGAACGGGGTCCAGGCGGCGCCTAAACGCCTGGCGGCAGCTCGGGACCCGCGGGCCGGGGTTCCCGCCGCTGCCGCTGCTCCTGACCCGCTAGCCCTCTAACTCGGGGCGTCCTGTAAACACATGCAAACACGCGCGCATATGCTGCAGCCTGCAAGGCCAAGCTGACGGAAGGCGAGCTGCGGCTGGAGATCACGGCGAGCTCGCCCAAGTCGCCGGGCAAACCGCCGGGCAAGTCCCCGGGCAAGTTGCCGGGCAAGTCGCCGGGCAAGTCACCTGGCAAGTCACCGGCCAAGTCAGGAGGGGGGCGTGAGCCCTCGGCGCGCTACCGGTGCGTGCGTGTGTGCGCGTGTGTGTGAGCGTGTGCGTGTTGCGGGAGGGGTGGCAGAGAAGGGAGGGAGTAGTGTCGCTGGACGAGAGTGCGTGAGCGGCGTGGCCCGTCTGCGCGCATTGCCTTGCCAAAGCACCCTCCCACCTAGCACCATCACCTTCCTGCCGGCATCCCCCTGTCTCCCCGATTCACATCATCCGGTCCCGCACGTGGGTGGCAGGTGCCTGCGCTGCATCACGCCCACCATCGCGGCGCACGCGGTGGCGGCGGCCGGCGGCGTGGTTGAGGACCTGCCCGGACTGCCAGACCTGCGGAAGCCCGACCAGCAGGCGGCCCGGCACAGGTGAGGAGTGGGCTTTGCTGGGCTGTACTGTGACCGCTGTTTAGGTATTAGTGATTAGGGAATGGGGCGGGGTAGGCCGGAGGCTTGGTGGTAACAACCAGGCCGCGTGTCCTACCCCTGGACCGGCATGGCGTGACCAGTAGGGCTTCGCACTGTAAAGGAGCCACCTGCGTTGTTGGGTGCAGGATGCATGAGCTGATCAAGGAGATGGAGGAGCACGTGGCCGCCTTGCCGCAGCCGACCACGGCCGCCGCGTTGCCCAAGAAGCGCAAGGCGCAGGTGCGTGGGCGCGCAGTGTCGTCAGCGTGTCCAGGGCTCAGCGCCAGTGTCAGAAGCGCTTCTTGCGGGGTACTACCGTAGCTACGGCGTAGGCTGTAAGGGTCAGCCCGCCTCGCGCATTCTTGTCGGTGCTCGTGCCAGCCCTCGTACCGCTTTGCCTAACAGCGCCTGTGCGTGCGTTGTTGTGATGTGTCGGCTCCCGCAGGCGCCACGCGGCAAGGCGGCGGCCGCTAGTGGATCCGGCAGCAAGCGGAAGGCGGCTGCGGGCGGCAGCGGCGGCCAGGGCCGGGGCCGGGCCCGGGGCCGCGGCGCTGCTGTAGCTAAGCGTCAGCGGGGCGAGGAGGACGAGGGCGGTGAGGACGAGGAGGCTGGGGAAGCCGAGGAGGCGGAGGAGGCCAGCGGTGAGGACGAGCAAGAGGAGGATGCGCAGCAGGAGGCTGGCAGCAGCGGAGAGCAGGAGGAGGACGAGGGGGAGGAAGAGGAGGAGGAACAGGAGGAGGAGGAGAAGGAGGCGGGCAAGGCCGATGCAGCAAAGCCAGCCGCGGGCAAGGGCCGCACGGCGGGCAAGCGCAGTGGCGAGTCAGCTGCGGCGGCGGAGCAGGAGGCGCAGGAGGAGGCGCAGCCGGAAGGCGAGGAGCAGGGGGAGCAGGAGCTGCAGCTGGGGGAGCAGGAGCAGGAGGAGCAGGAGCTGGGGGAGCAGGAGGAGCAGGAGGACGATGATGACGATACGCCGCTGGGCGCCCTGGTGGCTGGCATGCAAGAGCAGCAGAAGCCGGCGACGGAGCAGGAGCCGACGGCGCAGGGCGACGAGCAGGGCCAGCCGACCCCGGAGACCATGGTCGGAAAGCCCCTGCCTGTGGTGGTAGACATGCTGGAGCGGCAGGGGCAGGAGCAGCAGGGGCAGCGGGGGCAGCGGGGGCAGGGGCAGCAGCAGCCAGGCGCGACTGGTGTGGCACCCGTGCAGATGGCGGCGGCGGCGGTGCGGGCCGCCGGCGCGGCGGTCATGGCGGCGGGCACGGGCGGCAACGGCGCGGCGCCGCAGGGCGCAGTGGAGGCCGTGCTCGCCGCGGCAGAGGACCCCCGCATGGAGGGGGCGCAGCCGGCACTGGGGCCGGATGTGCCGGCGGAGGTGCTGGCGGCGGCGCTGGTGGCGGCTGAGGCGGCGAACGCCAGGGAGTGTGTGGCGGGCCAGGTGGCGGAGGCGCAGATGGGCCCGGTGGCGTTTGAGATTGACGCCGCCGGCAAATCAGAGCGGCAGGCGGTGGCGGAGGCGCCGGCAGGCGAGGGCGACACGGCGGAGGCGGAGGCGGAGGCGGGCGAGTAGGAGTTTGGGATGTGCGAGGATGTTGGGAGTTAGCGTTGCGCCTTTGCCGTTGATGCCGTGTGTTTACGGTAGTATTGCTGTCCTTTGTGCGGGCTTGTTAGCAAGGCGCGGCGATGTTGAAAGGCTTGTTGTTGAAGCAACACGTTTAGAGGGCCCAGACAGCGGCAGGGCCCTCCCCTGGGCCCGGACAGCTGCAAATGCAGTACAGCCCGCAGAGATTGGACAGAGTATCGCCTGGGAAACCCCAAGGACAGCAACGTGGTGCGTTGTGGGCGGTGTTGTGCACGCCCGTATGGATCGATGAGGAATTTGAGCTGGGCAGCACCTGAGCGCCGGGCCCATGCGTTGCAGTTTTGCAGAATGCATACGGTGCTGTGCGCCCTTGTAATCCTGCAAGTTGATAATGGACCAGTCCCAACGGATGAGGGCCCTAGAGAACCAGTCTGGCGGCATCACTTGCAGCCAGAGTCAACACCCCCATTACATTATGTGATGTGACGGCCCGTGTCTTGTGTGTGCGTCAGCCTGCCGCCTGCCTACAATGTGTGGGCCACACGCCTCGCCAGCGTCCTTCTCCGCTGTCCCGATTCTCAGGACAGCCCATCCGCAGTCCGCATCAGACTCCACACCCGCAGCCACCCTCCACGTCCTGCACACCCAAAGGCTCGCGCACACAAGTACAGGTATCACCGCGAGTCACTGAGCTCTGCGGGCGGCCTCTGCAAAATCACATTGCCGCCATCGTCGTGGCGTATGTACACAAGTGCGCGCGGAGCTGGCAAGCCTTCTTCCGGCTCCGCGCGAGCCGCCAAACTCTAAAATGCTCGAGGTAATGATGACGTTCGAGAATCCACATGAATGCATGCACACGCATCAGTAAATCTGTCCAAGCCGCGCATGCACGCACGCCCTTCACACAAGAACAGCCATCACACTCGAGACTTTGCTTCTCATCACCCTCTGCTTATGCTTGTACTAGGAATCCAGCCACGCCCTTCACACAACAACGGCGCCGCTCCCGCCCATCCTCCCTGAACCCATGAAGCACAAACGGGCCACATAGGGCCACGCACCTAGTGCACCTTGGAAAAATGCCGTCGTCCACTTATCTGCCCTCATTATTGTCCCCATCACACAACGCGATATGGCGTGATGCTCGGAATGCCCCACACGCACCATCGCCACTTAGGCCTGCACAACAACCGCGGTCCGGTGTCCGCCAGCCCTCCTCGTCCGCAGCACTTGGAGATGCTGCCATGAACATGTCCATCAGTCACACATGCAGCTGGTGCCTTACACCACCAGCACAGCAATCTAGCATGCCCTCTTGTCCCGCACGCGGCTGCACCCGCACGTAATGAGCCCCCGCGCATGCGCGCGGCACGGCACCTCTCATGCCTGCCCCTTGTCTGCCCGTTCCGAGCACCACACACAGTCTCGTCTCGCCAAGAACCACTCGGTCTCATCAATATGCCACAGCACGCCACAGCACGCCATTCCTGCCTCAGTCCGCTTAAAGAAGGATGCTCGGGTCAATAGCGACTACGGCGCCTCTCTGCCACTCACTCACAACTGCACGACAATGTTGATGGGAGCCGCGTTGCGCCACAGAGACGCCGCCGCCAGGCTCGAGGACGCCGCCGGCGCCGCCTGCTGCCGCAGCTTGCCGTTGCCGCCCTTCCGCGCCGCCTCCTCCGCCTCCTCGGGCACCACCGGCTTGACCCACGAGGTGCCTGCAGACGCAGACGCACGCAACCGCGGGCCGTTGCGGCCACAGGGCCTGGTGGACGAGCGTGTACCCCGACAGGTGCTGGGGCACACGCGGACTGCAAACTCCAACGGCCCTTTCCTGCGGCTTAACATCTAATGCTTCTTATTGGGGTTGGGACAAACACTGTCCCTCCCCTCCCCTCTTGGTCTTGGTTCAGTTGGGTTTGGAGCAAACTATTCCTTCCCTCCCCAGTCCCCTCCCCAGTCCCCAGCCCGCGTTCCCCCCCCTCTGCCCTCCTCTGCCTCACCCTCCTTACGGCGCTGCAGCTCCTTGCGCAGGTCCTCCATCATGCAGCGGATCTGGTGCGCGCACAACCCGCGGATCAGCCCCTTGACGCCCGGCGGCGTGGGGCCGCGAGGCAGGATGGACTGCTCCAGCGTCACCAGCGACTCGGTGGCCTCGGCCGGCTCTGCGACGAAGGGGGGAGGATTGCATGCATCATCACCTTAAGAAATGGAAGTGAGGGATTGTGGATGTGCATATATGTGTGGGCGGGAAGGGGGGATTAGCTGTCCATGGACGACGGAGCGGAGCAGCGGGCGGCGGCGAATGGAATCCGATGTGGGTTTGGCAGCGACAGAGTGCATATGTGCGCCTGTGTTTCAATAGGCCGCTTATTGGGGCGCGTCGATCAATCACCAGCGGCAAAATGCACGTAAGCAACCAACCCAGCAAACAAAGGATGTCAACCGGGTCCTGGGCCCTATCGTGCGCCGGCCGTGCCTTCCCCGCCAGCCCGCCGCCGCGGACTCACTTGGCCCCAGGAAGCCGAACAGCCCCTGCGGCCCGAAGGGGTTGTGGTGGTGGTGGTGCGAGGCCGCGGCCGCGGCCTTGTCTGGGTGGTAGATGGCGTCCAGGGTGGCTTGTGTGAAGGGCTTGACCTCCCAGCAGCCGTCGAACTGGGTTGGGAGAGCGGGGGCGCGGGGTTGGGAGGGGGAGCAGGCCCAGGTGCTTTTAGAAGGGGCCAAGACACACAACTGACACGTGTGTATGGAGATCGAAGTGAGGGGCACCACGGACATGGGCGCCCCAGCAGGGGCTTGAGCACGCACGCCGCAGAGTTACTGCGCGCTGTTGCTGCAGCCGCACCGCCGCTGTGTTGACACCCGCGGCCCAAGGAACAGTGCTGCTGCAGCCGCTCCTGGGCTTTACCTGCCACATGTTTTCCCTGTGCATCCATCAAACCCGTCTTGCGTGCACGGCCACCCCTCCCCCAACAGCCAAGCGCCAAAGGGCCATGGCCGTAACCGAGGGGCCCCCACCCACCTTCTGCATCATGCCCGGCTTGGCCATTTGGAAACGGATCTGGGGCCGAGGCAAGCGGTGGCAGCAGCAGTTAACGCTGAGGCCACGTGATGCCAAGGCAGCGGCTACTAACACACATCTAGGTAACGGGATAATGATGCAGTAAAAGACTCCGCCGGAGGTGGCCACGTGGCCACTTGCCCCTCCTGCCGCCCCGCCTCGCGTGAGCCACAAGGCCCACAACACAATAAAGATCGCCACCGACCCGACACGACCTCTGCACGAACCACAGCCTGCCAGGCTAGTCAGGCCAGCCAGTTAGCCCGGCCATGAGCCAGCGTGCACAAAGGCGCTCACCGTCTTGGCCACATCGTCCTCCCACACGTGCAAGTGCGTCTCCTGCATGCACAGCGGGGGAAAGGCCGAAGGGATCAAACCCGCGCGGGCGGGATTTGCAAACTGCAGAGCAAGCCGGGCGCTGAGGTCCGGGATAACAGCAAGGACGCTAGTCGCCGGTCAACGCCACACGGCCGCAGGGCACACCGCAATCGGCATCCGTATCCTTGGCGCTTATCAGATAGCCCGTCACCGCTGCTGCGTTCCTCTTCACCACCAGCACCAATACTGCAATGAAGCAAACAAACACTAGCAGCAGGAACAACAACAGCAATACCAAACATGTGGGGCCAACTCACAAACGTGATGTTGATGAAGAGGAAGCGGGCCAGCGCGCGGTGCCCGATCTCTAGCTTGCGCCTCCCCTTGCCGTCGTTCTCCACCTCATTCCTGTACGTGCATTCCTGCACGCGCGCGCGCGAGGAGAAAGGCAGTTGCGGGCGACCGAAGGCTCGAAGCTGCGTAAAGGCCCCGGGCCATACCCGCACAGCGTAGCACGGTCTGGCCTGGCTTGCGGACACCTCCCCTGAGCGAGCTGTTGTACGGTGTACGGAAGATGTGTGCGCATGCTCTTTCCCGTGTGCACCCAAACACACCACAGCCAAGTACGCCCACGCCCAAGCAAAACACATTGTTGCGCGCCCCACGCAACCACACCGCACCTTGATTGATCGAAAGATGGAGACCGTGTTTGGGTCTGTCAGGATGTCATAGATGTCGCTTGGGGTGGCGTCAACCTGCGAAGCCATTTCCTACACGGTGATGCGGTATGCGCAGCTGGGTGCTCCCCCTCCGGCCATACGCTTCGCGTGGGGCCCACGTAACCTTGCACAACTGAATCTAGGCGAACGCTGCTATGTGGGATGGCCGGGGGGACGGTGCCGAGCGACAGCAGCGAACGGAAACGACGGTCGCACGCGTGTCCCGACTGCACTGGCTGGTACACGACAGGGGCACTCAGCCGAGTGCCCGCACGGTGACGCACCTTGGCCCGCAGCTTCAGGTTATAGAGAAAACCATTGCCTTCCGTGACCGTGATGGCCTGATCCTTCTCCTTCCACGCCTCTGTGGTGCCCCGGTCCTCGGCGTTCTTTGATTCCTGCGCCTTGCCCATTTGCAACTGACGCCTATATGCCGAACGCTGGTGCTTCGTAGTACCTCAGGCGCTTTATGCTATGGTATAAGTAGGTTTTGGCCAGCACAGGCAAAGGCAGGTGCAGGGCTCAGCGGTGCGGTGTTGCGACGAGGTGTTGCGCGAATTATAGGAGCTATTATCCCTCGCCGTAAAACAAGTGTTTGCCCACTGCAAGGCACCTTTCTCCTCGACTAAAATTTCACCGATCGTTGAGCACGCGAGGTTGGGCCAAAATTCCTGACGCGCATCGGGGTTCGGCACGGACACACCTTGCCCCCGCCGAACGGCCGGAGAGCGCGACTCAAACTCCGCAGCAGCCCGTGGCACCTCGGCGGTCTCACATCCAACTGCTGTAGTGCGTCCAGAGCTGACCGCAGCATCGCCGGGCTGTGCAACTGATGGCATGGAAGGATGGCGTGTGCGGCGGGATTCCGTGCGCATACAAGCGCATACAACCCAATGCCTACGCCGCTATAGCTGTCCTGAGGTGCAGTGATGAGTCAAACTGCACAGCATAGAGCATTCTGGAGGAGCGCCGGCGGCTGCGGGGGGGAAGGGGGCTTGGAGGAGCTTGGCTGGCGGATGGAGGTAGGAAGCACGGAAGGTGTTGGGTATTCTCAGACTTCGAGTTTATTCCGACACAGAGCATTGACGATTTGCCTCAGCCGTATTATCACAATTTCAGCACGAAGGCAAGGGACTTCTCACAGGGTGCTGACGTTCGCGAAGGAGGGAATTACTTTGGCCCTCCTCAGGCCAAGCACGCGGTATCATTCTCGCACAATCATGGCTCTGTAAAGCATTGCTGGGCCCTTGTCAGAACTGGCGGGAGGGGCGCCCTGCTTTAGGACAAATCTCGCTCGCGGCGGAGGACCGGGGCAGCCGACAACAAGATGAGAGTTGTTGCTCTGATATCCGGTGGAAAGGACTCATGCTACTCTATGCAACTATGCAAACAGCATGGCCATGACGTCGTCGCGCTCGCCAACCTGCTGCCGGAGGAATCGGCGCCAGATGAACTGGACTCATTTTGCTTTCAGACGGTAGGCTGTCTTGCGCATTTGCTCCGAGCGGGGGCTGCCGTTGCGACCGGCCGAAAGTGGAATTGTGTTCCATGGCCGTCGCTTGGCCATTTGCTCAGCCGTTGCGTGCCCGATCGTTACCTGTGGTGGATGCAAGGCTACTGCATTTAGCCTGTCGCACGTGTGCGGGTCCTTGAGTTGCTCGCGTTTAAAGCGCGTCGACCGCTCAGCTGGCGGACGCGAGGGACTCCTTGTCTGCGACACACGCCCGAGACGGCCCAGTCTCCGCTCCTGGCAACTAAAAGATTTTCGGGCGTGCGGGCGGGGCCTGCGGCCTCGGTCTCGGTGACTGCGCCTCTACGCCCCACCCTGCTGCTGCGCCGCTCGCTCCTCCTAACCCCCTCGCCTCGCCCTCCCCCGCCCCCTCGCCACGCAGGTGGGCCACCAGCTGGTGGGCGCCTACTCGGCCTGCATGGGCCTGCCGCTGTTCCGCAAGCGCATCTCCGGCACCTCCGCTGTACAGGACCTGGGCTACACCCCCACCGACGGCGACGAGGTGGAGGACCTGTACCAGCTGCTGGCGTACGTCAAGGAGAGCGTGCCGGGCGTGCAGGCGGTGGCCAGCGGCGCCATTGCCTCCGACTACCAGCGGTTGCGGGTGGAGAACGTGTGCAGCCGCCTCAACCTGGTGTCGCTGGCCTACCTGTGGCACCAGCCGCAGCGCCTGCTCATGCGGTGCGCGGGATGCGGAGGGCGTGTGTGTTGGGGTGCCGGGGTTTGGGAGGGAGCTTGCGTGGGGGCGTGCGTGGGTGTGCGTGTATGTCGTGGCATGGGTTTGGGTGGTGTGTGGGCTTGGATGGCGTGTGGGTTTGGGTGGTGCGTGGGTGTGTATTTGCCCATGCGGAGAGCGTGTGTGAAAGAGTGTGCCCAGGGAAGCGATGAAGTGGGATGGGCGGTCACTGACACGGACATTGACGCGGACGCCGACACTGACACTCTGGCAGGGGTATGGTGGAGAGCGGGATGGAAGCCATCCTGGTTAAGGTGGCCTGCCTAGGCCTCAGCCCGCGTAAGCACCTGGGCCGCACCATAGCGGCGCTGGAGCCGCACCTGCTGGCGCTGGCGGACGCCTACGGCTGCAACGTGTGCGGCGAGGGCGGCGAGTACGAGACGCTCACGCTGGACTGCGCCGTGTTCGGGCGCGGCCGCATCGTGCTGGACGAGTTCGAGGTGGGGGCGGGGGGCGTGCGGGGTGTGAAGGGCGGCGTGAGGGGCGTGAGGGGCGGGCGGGGGCTTTAAGCGCTCCCATGAAATCTGTGAACCCAAAGCGGGCCAGGAGATGTATACGCAAAGAGCGAAGGGGGCCAATTTTGTTGTGTGAGGGGAGGGGCGAGGGGCTGGAGCGGGGCGAGGTGCGTAGGGCCGGGAACATGAGGGCGAGCAGCGCGAGGGCCCGCCAGCCCGGGGAGCGCGAGGGCGCGGCACCCATGGCACACCGTCATAACCCCTCGCCCTCCGCGCTCTCCGGCCGCCCCGCCCCTCCAAACCGCCAGATCGAGTACGGCAGCAGTGACGTGGGCCACCTGGTGCCCAAGTCCTACCGCGTGGAGCCCAAGCCCGGCAGCGGCTGGGAGGGCGCCGAGCTGGCCAGCGACGTGCGCATGGTGCCGCACGACTACGTGGCGGGGGCGGGGCAGCGCCTGGGGCGGCGCAGCCTCACGCTCATCCCCCTGGAGGTCTGCGCCGGCGGCGCAGGCGCGGGCGCGGGGCTGGGCGCGGGGCTGGGCGCGGGGCTGGGCGCGGGGGCTGCGGCTGCGAAGGAGGGCCGGGAGGCGGGTGAGAGGGACAAGGAGCTGCAGCGCGAGAAGCTGCAGCAGCACCGCGACTCGCAGCGCGAGGCGGCGCTGCGGGAGGGCATCATGCAGCACGACGGCCGCGACGGCCGCGACCCGCACCACCACACCGAGCAGCCGCCACACCAGCAGCACCAGCAACCGCACCAGCAGCAGACGCAGCAGACGCAGCATCAGCATCACCAGCACCACCAGCAGCAGCAGCCGGCGCACGACTCGCCCGGCCACGGCACCGCCCCCGCCGGCGCACCCTCCGCGCCCGCCGCCCTCGGCGCCATCGCCGCCGCCGCCACGCCCGCCTCCCCACGCACCCACGGCACCTCTCCACACCACGTGTCCCACACCGGCCCCGCCGCCATCGCCGCGGCGGCGGCGGTAGCCGCCGCCGCCGCCGCCGCCAGTCCTTCCGGCTCTCTATCCGGCGCCAGCTCTCTCGACGCCGCCCTTCAGCCGGTGGCGCCGCCGACGTTTGGCGTGCAGGTGTCTCTGTGCAGCGGGCCCGACTACGTGCAGCTGGTGTGTCGGGCGGTGCGCACGCGCTCGGCGCTGCCGTCCGACGTGACGGAGTGCGACACGGTGGCGGCGCTGAATGCGCTGCTGGTGGCGGTGCAGCAGGGTGCGTGCGTGTGTGCGCTGGGAGGGGAGGGGAGGGGAGGGGGAGGGGAATAGGGAGGGGAAGCGGGAGGGGAGGGGGAGGGGACAAGGGAGGGGACAAGGGAGGGGACAAAGGAGGGGAGGGGTGTAGCCGTCCATGGAAGCCGGAGTGGGGACACAGCCGGGTGGTTTGGAACGAGGGACGGGGGAGGCTGGCGTGTGGAGAGAGCGCGGGGCGTTAGGTTGGAGGCGGCTGGGTTGCAGGCGGTATGGGGCCGGGCATCGGTGCTGGCCGCAGTCGGCACCGACCACGCTGTGCAGTATGCCTCCGGCGCTCAACCGCCCTTGCACCGCCCTGTCCGCCCTGTCACCGCTTGCTTCCGCCATCCCGAGCAAACCCCTGCCCTCCGGCCCTGCACCCGCCCACCCCGCTGCCGCCACCCACCACCCACCCCCCTGCCTGCGCCTCCGCCCCCCACAGAGCTGGCCGCTCTTCACATGGACCTGCACCACTGCCTGTTCGTGCACCTGTTCCTGGCCAACATGGGCCACTTCCAGGCAGCCAATGGAGTCTACTGCAAGTGAGACTGCGGCGCGCGCGCGGCAGAACAGCACATGCAGGCAGCGGCGGTGCTACCGGGCGTGCGCTGCACCCTTCCCACCACTTCTTCAACTAATCATGAATGTAACCCCCAACCCCCGCAGGCACTTCCCCGGGCGCGACCCGCCCTCTCGCGCCTGCGTGCAGATCTGCCTGCCGCACGACTGCCCCGTCATGATCGACTTCCTGCTCGCGCGCGGCGGCGCGCCGCCCGCGCTGCCGCCCGGCGGCGGCGCCGCCGCCTCCGGCCGCAGCCCGTTGTCGCCTGTGGCGCGCCACACGCGGCGTGTGCTGCACGTGCAGTCCATCAGCAGCTGGGCGCCGTCCTGCATCGGGCCCTACAGCCAGGTGCGGCCGGGGGGTGGGGGGACGGGAGCAGGGAGGGGCGGGGGAGGGGAGGGGAGGGGATGTGGGGTGGGGAGGGGATGTGGGGTGGTTACTGGGTCGCTGGGGGGCCACAGGGGTTGAAATGCACGCGTCATCTTAGAATGCCCGGCGCATACGGGCGGAGGGGAGCGGGGAAGGGAGGACATGTGGGGTGGTTGCTGTGTGCGTGGCGGCTGTGTCTTCCGTACGGGCGCACACGCAAGCGCGCAGCAGGCATGGCACCTGAATCCACGGCTCCTTGTGCTTCCGCACCGCCTTCACATACGCACCGCTCTCCACACACCCCTCTTCACACCTCCCTGCCGACGTGCCCGCCTCCTCTGCCCCCCCCCCCCTCCCCCAGGCCACCAGCTACCGCGGCCTGGTGTACCTGGCGGGTGTGATCCCGCTGGACCCACCCGCCATGACGCTGGTGCCGGGCGACATCACGGCGCAGGTGAAAAAGGGGCGGGCGGGGGCAGAGCGTGTGTGTGTGCGTGCGTGCGTGCGTGCGTGCGTGCGTGCGTGCGTGCGTGCGTGCGTGCGTGCGTGTGTGTGTGTGTGTGTTGGGGGGGGCAGCGTGTGTCCCACGCGTGTGTGCGGGGCGGAGTGGGGTGGGGGGATACGGTACGAGCGAGCTCAGCGGTCCCAAGTTGAGGCCTAGGGTGGAGCGTGAACACCATGGGCAACAGGGCGAGAAGGGGACAGCCGGAGCCGCATAGTGTCGCTGTCACCAATGCCTGATTTGGCCGCGACGCGCGCTCGCTCATATATGAATGCCATCTTACGCCCGGGATGTCCCCTGCCTACCCCTGTCTGCCGCCGTCTGCGCCGCCTGCCTCAGGTCCTGCGCGCCATGACCTCGTGCGAGGCGGTGGCGGTGGCGCAGCGCACCACAGTGGTCGGCGCCGCCCTGGGCCTCACAGTCTACCTGGCGTCCGGAGGCGTAGGAGCCGGCAGCAGCAGCAGCAGTAGCAGTGGCAGCAGCAGCGCGGCGGGGTGCGGCGGCGCCGGCGGAGCTGGGCCTGTGGAGCGCAGCGGCGGGAGCGGGAGTGGGAGCGGTGGCGGCAGCGGGGCGGAGCTGCGCGCGCTGGCACGGGCGGCGGTGGAGGCGCTGCTCGAGGTGCGTGGGTTTGCGGCGGCAGTGGCGGCGGTAGTGGCGGCGGCGGGCTGGGTGACGTCAGGGTACTGCTGCGTTTGTTCGGGTGCGGGTGCAAGTGCTGGCCGCCGATGAGGGCGATGCGTGCGTGCTGCGTGTGTCTACTCCGTACGTACACACCCCGCCGTTGTCCCCTCCTGCCCCTCCTAGCCTGCTGTCTACTTCGCTGTACCAATCTTTGCAACCCCTCATCCCCAACCGCCTCGCCCCCCACAGCATGGCCTGCCCGGCTACGCGGCGGCGCCCAGCACCTCCGGCCGCACCACCACCGGCGGCATGATGTACGGCGGCGGCGTGATGTACGGCGGCGGCGGCGGTGGCGGGGTGCCGTACAGCCGCTACAGCCGCAGCAGCAGCAACTTCGACACCGGGAGCGTGGGGTCGGGCACGCCGCGCGGGGGCAACCAGGTACGACACGTGTTCACGTGGCGCAAACACACGCGAGCTCACGCACGCACACTAACGCGTGTCAATGGACAAATGGCGCACATGCACGGTTGGGGGGGCGGCGGGGAGCCGTGGGTGTCACCTTCAAGGCGGGGGGTGCCGGGGCCGGGACCGTGGAGCGGGCCCCGTTGGCCTCCTGCTTTGTGTGGCTTGCCTGTGTGTGTGCCCTCGGCCCTGTGTGACCCTGCAATGTGGACCGTGTGCCGTGAATCCACGCGTGCCGTGTATGTGTGTTTGTGTTTTGCTCCAAACCACCTCCTCCGTGCATATGGCTCCGCGGCTGCCTCTCTGGCCTCCTGTTCCTCCGGCTCCCTCCCCTCCCTCCCCGGACTGCCTCCACCTCACCTCACCCCACCCCGGCCCTCAGCAGCAGCAGCCGCAAGCAGCCCCCACCACGCCACAATCCGCACGGCAGCTGCCCACACCTACCCAGCCCCACCACCTGCCCCAGCAGCAGCAGCAGCAACAGCAACAGCCGCTGCCGCTGCCGCTGCCGCTGCACTTTGCCAGCAAGCGGCACCTGCACCCCCACCCCCACCCCACCCTGCACCTGGCACACCTGGAGCCTCTCCACCACCCCGACCTCCACCCCGACCTCCACCTGCACTACCTCCACCTGCACTCGCCGGCGTCGCCGCTGGCCTCGCCCCGCTCCCCCGGGCCGCACCCGCCGCCGCCCAGCCCGCCGCAGTCCGGCTGCTGCGGGCCGCCGCCGTCGTCCACCGCACCTGCCGCGACCGGCAGCGGCGGCGGCGGCGGCGTGGGGCCGGCGGCTCATCCTAGCCACAACCCACACAGGGGCCCTCAGCAGCAACCAGACACAGACCAGCAGCAGCAGCTACCAGGCACAGACCAGCAGCAGCAGCAGCGCACGGGGCTGCTCGGGGGGCGCGCGAGCCACCCCGGCGGCAGCCACCACCACCAGCAGCAGCAGCAGCAGCTGCCGCCAGCTCACGTGCACGACAGCAGCCCGCACGCCGTGGGACACGGACACGCACACGCACAGGACGGACACGCAGCCCGGCCCGCCCTGCCATTGCGCAACGACATCTCCCGCCACCGCGCCAACCACCAGCCGCACCGCACAGCCAACATGGACGCGAGTATTGCCCTCGGGCTCTCCGCTCTGTAGCACAGACATGCCTACACCGCTCCGTCCTTTGTCCGCATCAAGCACCGCTTGCCGAAACCTCGATAGCGGCCTTCAGCAGCCTTCCACTGCCCCTGCCTCCTTCAAACCTCACTCCGCTTCGCCCTGTGGCCCTTCCCCCTCCTCCCCAAACATTATGCATCCCGACACACACACAGGCTGGCGGCTTCATGGCAAACGCGTCCGCCGGCTTCTTCGGCGGCGGCGGCGCTTCCAACGGCGGCCTTGCGGCCCTGGGCGGTCTGTCGGCGCCCGGCAGCCGCCGCGGCCCCATCATGCTAGGAGCCGACGCGCCTGACGAGGAAGAGGAGGAGGAGGCCGCGGCGGAGGCGGCCGCCGCCGGGGGCGGCGGAGGCGGCTCGCACACGCCTCCGCAACGGTCCGCGACGGTGAACGGCCTGGTGGCGCCGCCGCAGCAGAACCAGGCGGTGGTGCTGGACCCCTACCTGCAGCCGCCCGAGGTGTGCGTGCGTGTGTGTGTGTGTGTGTGTGTGTGTGTGTGTGTGTGTGTGTGTGTATATGCTTGTGTGTTGAGAGAGCGCGGTCGTGGGTGTGAAGGAGGGGGGGGGGGCGGGTGGGGATGCAGACGTGGGTGCAGGGAGGTTTGCATGGCGGTGTGTGGCGCCCACTGTGTTCCCGCTGTGCCCCTGGACGTCAGCACTTCCATGTTTGATACGGTACAAACCGTTGGCATGAATCGCTCCCCCCGGCCCGGCCGAAGAATACTTCACTTACTTCTGCTCGCGCATGTGCATCGCCCCCGGCAACCCGAACCCGGGCTCCCATGCTAACCCTCTCCTCCCCTCCCTCCCCTAACCCCCCCCCCCTGCAGGTCCGGTCCAGCATGCGGCCCAGTGTGCTGTACGTGACGGTGCCGTCCCTGCCGCGCGGCAGCCTGGTGGAGATCGAGCCGGTGTGCCTGGACGTGGACGCGCTGGCGGTCATACGCCGCCTGGCCAGTGAGTGGGGGGGTGGGGGGGGGTGGGGTAGTCCAGAACCCAGAGGGGCGCGGCACGGGGGCGCGGGGTACAGGGGTAGGGGCGTCGCGCGGCGTGCGTCCTCTTGGGCGGCACTGCGGTTTGGCTTCCCAGTGCGTTCCGCGACGGCTCCTACGGCCCCTGCGGCCCTGCCGTGACACGCACCCCGCCGGATTCGCTCCTCCTTGCGCCTGCCTTCCGCCGCAGGCCACGAGAGCCTGGTCAAGGCCGCGCGCCGCATCAACAGCCAAGCCGACTCACTCCACGCGCACGGCAGCAGCGCCGGCCTGCACGGCCACCACGCCCAACACCCCATGCCGCACTCCTTCTCCGGCGGCTCCGGCAGCGCCGGCGGCGCGCCGCCCGCCGCCGCCGCCGCCGCCGCCGCGTCCTCGTCTGCGGGCGGCGCCCCCGGCGGCGGCCCCGCCGGCGGCGTGGCCCACAGCGCCCCCGGCCCGCCCGCCGCCGCCTCCTGGTCCGACCTGCCGCCCACGCCGCGCGGCTCCATGGAGAGCGCCGCCAGCGCCGGCCTGCGCGCCCACTCGGAGTCCTGCTCCGGCGGCTCAGGCCAGCTCGGCCACGCCGGCTCCGGCGCAGCCGGCGCCGCTGCGAGCGGTGGCGGCGCAGCCGCTGCCGCCGCCGGCACGGCAGCGCCTTCGCAGCCGCCGCCGCCAGCTGCTGCCGCCGGCGCCGGCGCCGCCGCTAACCACCATGTTAGCAGCGGCATGGGCGGCGGTGGGCACGGTCACGGCCCGTTGTCGTGGCAGGTGAGCAGCGACGCGCTGGCGGCGGCGGTGGCCCACCTGCCGCCGGGGGCCCGCGGCCACGTGGCGGCGGCGCCGCTGCCCAGCCATGTGCTCAGCGCCGCCGGCTTCATGAGCCCCGACGTGGGCAGCCTGGCCGGCACGCCGCTGGCCGGCAACTCCATGCTGCACAGGCAGCGCAGCTCCGGACTGGGGCTGCTGCCGCCCGGCCGCCACGACAGCGGCCGGCAGGAGCAGCAGCAGCAGCAGCTGCCGCAGCTGCCGGGCCTGGCGGCGGCGGCTGCCGCCGCCGTGGCGGCGGACGCCGGCCGTGACGCCGCCGCGCCACCGCGGCGCGGCCAAGCGGCGGGGGCGCCGCCGCCACCGTCGGCGCAGTCGTCCAGCAACGCGCTGATGTCGCCGATGTTCGCGCACCTGCTGCAGCAGCAGCCGGTGCCGTGGGCGGAGGCGGCCGGCGGTGGCGGCGGGAGCGGCGGTGACACCATGATCGACGACAGCAGTGCCGAAAAGCTGCCGGAGCGGATGCAGCCGATGCTGCAGCCGGCGCCGGCGTCGGCGCCCGTGGTGCTATCGCAGTCGCATTCGCGCCGCAGCGGTGGCAGCAGCGGCGCCGGGCCGCTGGCCCCCAGCGGCGGCAGCAGCAGTGGCGGCATGGGGCTTCGTGAGATGCTGTCGGCGGCGGCCGCCGCCGCCGGCGTGGGCCCCGGCGGCCGCGTGAGCTACAGCGGCAGCAGCGGCAGCGGCGGCGCCATGGCGGCTGTGGCGGCGGCAGCCGCCGCCGCCAACCCGTACCAGCGCTGCAGCCTTGACGGCAACATCCTGTCCTTCGAGGTGTCCAGCGGCGCCCGCGGCAGCTCCTACGGCCTCGTGGCTGGCTCGCCGCTGCCCGCGCCCCTGCCGCTGGCGCACCCGGCGGCGGCGGCGGCGGCGGCGGCGGGGCTCGGCAGCGGCGGCGGCGGTGGCGGCGCCCTGGCCCACTTCAACGGGCCGCTGGGCCGGCCGCGGCCAGCCGCCATCACGGTACCGCCCGCCGCAATGGCCGCACAAGTGGCGCTGGCGCCCGCGGGCGCCCTCTCCGCGGCGCAGCTCAGCGCCAGCACCAGCGCCGGCGCCAGCCTCAGCCCTTTTGAGGGCGGAGGTGGCAATGCCGCCGCCGCTGCGGCCACTGCGGCCGCCGCCGCCGCCTCGGCGGCGCTTGACCCGTCATGCGTGCCCCCGATGCGCGTGCCCGCGGTCTCGGTGTCGGCAGCGCCGCCGGCGGCGCCACTGTCGCCCTACGGCCGCAGCACCACGCCCCCGCCCAGCAGCACCACCGCCCACACAGCCAGCGCGCTGACGCCCACGCCTCACGCGCAGGCGCAGGCGCATGCGCACGGGCAGCCCGCAAGCCAGCCGCACCCGCTGCCGCCCGCGACGCCCAGTGCCGTCAGCGCGCTGCCGCCCACGTTTGGCAGCAGCAGCGCCGCCGCCACGCCCAGCGCGCCTGCCGCCGCTGCCGCTGCCGCCGCTGCCAACAGTAACAACAACAACAGCAGCAGTGACGTTATGGTCACGACGGTGTGCTGCTACGGCCACGTCCTGCGGTCGCTGTTCCACCTGCCGCCCGCCGTCTTCGCGCCAGGCGTCACCACGGCGCAGCTCACGCGCCGCTTCCGCCGCGCCGTCGCCTCCGTGCTGGCGGCGCACGGCATGGACATGTCGTGCCTGATCTGGGTGCGGGTGTGGTACGAGAAGGACGCCGTACAGCTGCAGGACGATGAGTACGGCTACTGCCTCCCGGCGCAGCCGCCGCCGGCGCCCGCCGCCGGGTCCGTGCTGCACGCCCGCAGCGATGACGTGGACGCCAGTGGCGGTGGCGGCGGCGCCAGCAGCGGCCCGGACCATGGCGGCGGCAGCAGTGGCGAGGACGGCGGCAGCGGCACTGAGCGGCGGCGCGACGCCAGCGGCGGCATGGCCGCCGTCGCCGCGGCGGCGCTGTCACAGGGCAGGGCGGTGGTGCCGCCGCCGTCCGCCGCGGCGCGCCAGGCGGCGGCGGCGATTGAGGCGATGAACCTGGCCTCGCCGTCGCACCCGCCCGCAGACGGCACTGGCGGCAGCGCCGGAAACGGAGACGGTGACGAGTCGTGTACCCGCAACCCGCTGCCGCTGCCGCTGCCGACGGCGGAGCAGCCGGTGTCGCCGCTGCCAAGCTCCCTGGCGGCGGCGGCGGCTGGCGGCGTGCAGACGCAGGTGCAGGGGCTGCTGCAGTCGCAGCTGCTCAGCCCGCACCCCACGCACGTCACGGACTCCGCCGCTGCCGCCGACGGCCTGCCTGCTCCTGGGGCGGGCACGGCCAGCAACGGCGGCTCGCCGGCACGCACGCCCACGCCCGGGAAAGGCGAGCACCGCGACCACGGCCACAGCCACAACGGCCACACAACGAGTAGCAGCGGCAGCGGCGGCGGCGGCCACCCCGGCCACGGCGGCGCCGGCTCTGGAATGGGGCACAGCCATGGCACGCACGGCCACGGCCACAGCGCCCACCACACGCACGGCGAGCACCACGGGCACGGCCACGCCCACGGCAACAGCGGCGGGCACCAGCACCACCACTCCCGCCACCACCACCACCGCCACTCGCAAGCGCAGAGCCATTTCCACGTGGCCTGGGTGCCTGTGCAGCGCGTGTCCACCAACGCGCCGCAGCCGCCGCAGGTGGTGGCGGTGCTGGAGCTGCTGGCGGCGCTGCCGTCGCCCTAAGAGGTACCGGTGCTTGCCTAGCCTTGAGTGACAGCGATGGAGGGCTGGAGGGCTAGGGGTCGGCAGGGGCGGACATGCGGGCCTTGCCCAACTGGGTCGGGTCGCTCGGGTCGCTCGGGTCGGTCGCGCTGGTGCGGTGGCGTTTCGGCTGGGTTCGAGCTGTGGGGAGGGGGGAGGCGGCTGGGGAGGTGGCGCGTCCAAGGGCGCGGGACGGTGGCCAAGACAGAGTGGTCACGGGTCAGTTACCTGATGAATTTGTTGCGAGCAGTCGACGCGAGGCCACAAGACCGGGCAACAATGTCAATGATTGCAATGCCTGGGTGTGGCCGGTAGGGGCATGGGGGTGGGTGTAGGGACGACCCGGGATGTGCGGCGCGCACGTGTGAAGGCGTATCACGTGCCGTGCCTAAATTCTGCGCTTGCGTGTGACGTGCCTGCGTGCCGGTCGCGCGTTTTGGGGGGCTGGCTACCGCCGACTAACTCGACGCGCAGCGGCGTGTTATAGTATAGGGTATGCGCCCACGGTATGCGCCCCGGCTTATTTTAAGTTTTGTTTTGGCAGTTGCATAACAGATATTCGCCCACGCTTTGTGGCCCGGGATCCTATGTGTACGTGCGCGTGTGCTGGCAACATGCTTGCCGTAGTGCCCTTTATAGGAATAAAGTTACAGCCCCGGTTTAAGGGGAGGCGCGGCAAGCTTGGCCGCTCGTGTGGCAGTCCGCGCCAGTCGATCTGGGCGGCACGTGTGGGCATCCGCCGGGATCCTGTTCTCGCAGTTTGTTTATGACTAGGTGCATTGGGTGGGGGGAAGCGAACCGTAACCTCACACGTGCGCATGCAACGCTGCGACACGCCTAGTGCTAAGCTTGCTGCCACGACGCATGCCGGTGCTCACGGCGGCATCGACATGCGACGTCGCGGATGCTGAGAGCACTTCAGTGTTTTTGGGTGACGCACGGCACCGGGTCGCCTCGAACGGCTTGTCGTGGCGCTGTTGCGTCTTGGATTGAGCGTGGGCGTGTCGGCTACTGAGGAACGCGACTAGCCATGTACTGTCATTGCGGCAAGTGTGGAAGGAGGCTTGCTAGGGGTTTAGGTGGCGAGGGTGGTTCACATAATCCAATCCATTCTTTTAATGTTTTGCGTTTCTGGAAGCGATGCGGGCTTGGTTGTGCCAAATAAGCTTGGACCGTGGTTCTGGGTACGTGCATGCGGTCACGTGAGGGCGTGACGGCTACAGCTTCGATGTGGAGATTCCGGTCTGGGCTCAAATGAACCAAGATCCGACGGGGGGGCTGCGGAGCAAACGTGCGCAAGGGACCGGCAACAAAGGAGGCCTGCCGACTATGATGCATGTACAATGGAGGGCTGCTTCTGGTCAGGGTGCAACGGACTGGATAGGAGATGGGCGAAGGCGTCGCCTTCGCGGGGAGATGGAGGAGTTTAATGGCGGACAGCTGCGAGCTTAATTGCAGTTGTTGATGGCACAGAAGATTGATCAATATCGTTGGTATGGCGCAAGCCGTGCGTTTAGTATGGCAGGGGTGTGGCACGCGGCAAGGAGTGAGCGGGCGCGGTGTGTTGTGTGTTGACGCGCGGGCGTAGCTACAACACGCTGTAAGCTCGACAGGGGGCGACGGAGGTGGCTACACACGGCGCGCACGTCCTGGTGCAGCTGCATTTGTAAGCTTGTTGGAGACAAAGATGGACAGCCAAATTGACAACCTGGAGCAGGCCATGCCTGGCAAGCTAGAAGTCCTAAAGGTGGGCTGGGTCTGTGGCACGCACGGATTGTGTCACAGGCGGCTCACTTATCACCTGTCTCGGCGAGGCACAGAATGTGCGGGTCCCGGGCTGGCGTGGCGGCCCACTGTGGCGGAGCGTCAACGTGGTGGTGCGGCGGTCCTGCGCGTCGGCGTTTGGGCTGCTCGCCAGGCTGCTCCGCGGGCCGGCCCGCGGCCCAGCTACCAGTGCCCGCGCTCCCAACCCCATTTGTGTTTAACCCTGCGACCCGTTCCCTCCACCCTTTCGCAGTCGTGATGCCGGGTGCAATGTGTAAGGGTGCAAGCGTCTACTCAAGACCCCAACATAGCCGGGGTCTGTCTGTACAGGCACCGCCCGCCATGTGTATAGCCGCGTCCCGTTGTCAAGCACAAGCACAGCAAGCAACAGACCAAACAGCATTACAACGTACCACACACCGTGCCACGCTATGCTCGCCAGCCAAGACTGCTAACCAGACACCGGCAGGTCTCGACCTGCGCGCTGCTGGCGCCGCTTCTCGGACAGCTCCGTGCTCTCCTCCTCCACTTGGCCTTGCCGGCCCCCTCCGCTACCGCCATTGACGAGTGTTGCGGAACTAATGCGTACGTAGACCAGAGCGGAAGGCCACTGCTGGGCCCAGGGCCACTGCCGCCGCCGCCAGGCTCTGTGCCGCCACTGCCGCCGCCCGGCCGTGCGCCGCCGCCGCTACCATGGCCGCCACCACGGCGCAGGTGCGCGCAGGCCGCGCTCTATCAAGCGGCATCTCCATCAACCGCATGTTTGTAGCAATACAATATTCAAGGTTGGCGATGGTTGAACTGAGCCGAGCTGTAGTAGGAAAAGCAAGTAGCCTGGCGGACGATGTTTGAGGGCGCTGGCGACGCAACCGAGCCGGAAATGCCCTGTGGGAGGAACGCCCCAAGACCCGGAAGATCCAGACGAGATGAGAGGCACGGCGGTGGCGCCCTTCAGCCACAAACACGCCCAGTGGTCCGGCTTACCGCAAGGCGCAATTACATGCCCTGTTCGAGGCGGACTGGGCCTGACTTGTGCCTCTCGTTAGCGTCGTTGGAAACAAGCTAGCAATCTCCAGCCTCACATCCGTTGCCCGTTGGGCATCTCCAGTCTCATAAGTCGTATTGTGGAATGGTCAGAACTATCCAACTCGAGAGCTCCCGGCAAAGCTAATCTTTGAGCGCCCACACGGCTGAGAAGGACTCAAGTAGTCAGATCATGGTTCTGCATGGGCCACGTCTGGTCGCCATACCCACCCGTCGCCCGCCACCAGTCAGATTAGAGGTGCTACAAAGCTAAGATGCCATACAAACGAAGGAATTGCACTACGTTTTACATCACGTCGCCCGCCAGGGTCCTTCGTCACAACGCCCGAAGGAATAAACACGGGGGCGCTTGACTACACTGCGCGTGGGGGCGTGCGCACGACGCCGTGGCACGAACCCCTCCCATCATGTCTGCCTTGAAGCCTGCTCACAGGCCGCCCGCCGCCCCTCCTCACGCCGGCTGCCTCTCCTCACGCCTTGCCTCCGATCACTATGACACCCGCCACGCCCAGGCACACCAGAATGAGCGCCAACACAGCCGGGTTGAGTGGGTCGGGCGGGGAGCCCGTAGGCCGCCGCGGCAGCGCCACCCGGCCGGCCGGATACACCCACTCCAGCCAGTCCCACACCGCCCACGTCACCACCACCGCCAGCAGCATGTCCTGCACGAAGGGAAGATGAGCAGGTGGGGGCGCGGCCGCAGTTGCGTTTGCGGGCGTGTTGAGTCGTGGGCAAGGACTGTGCATGGCGAGCGCGGCTGCGTGGGGCCGCCGGCGGCCCTTGTCCGGACCAGAGCCGAGGCTCACGCGCCTGCCTCATGTGTCCCTGGCGGGAATGGCTCCCGGTGGACCCACACCCCGCCCCTGCTCGTTGACCGCCACGCTCTCATCTAATCCCGACCTCCTCCGCCAACCCGCTCCTACGTACCACGCTGTAGTGTTGCCGGTCCAACACGTCACGCAGCGACGCGTGCGTCAGCGCCAGCCACAGCACCGCCGTGCTCAGCCGCAGCCGCAGCCCCGGCAGTAGCCGCCACACCCGCTGCAGCGCAGCCGGCAGTAGCAGCCACCGCCGCCGCAGCGCCGCCAACAGGCCCGCGGGCAGCATGCGGCTCGGCGCTGCCGGGTAGTAGGTCCGGAACGCCAGTGGTGCCAAGACCCAGAACGCACCGTGGCCACTGCGAATTGCGGCAGCACACACACAACCGCACACACAAACTCGGGTTGCGTTTCTGATACACGCGCGGCGGTCAGACAATATGCATCGCAATTAGAAGTCGCACGCGGAGCATTACGTGGCAATGGCGATGTCAGGTAAAGGTTGGAGCAAGTGCCATGTCGGCCACACAGCGCCGCTGCGGCGCGGCGCCGACGCTCGGTAAGGTACCCGCAGCAGCACTTTGCCGGAGCGCTGCCATCGGCACATGATGCGCCAGCAGCGCTGACACCCAAGAGCAGGTCAGTGCCCACCAGTGCTCTCTCCCCCCAGACATCAGGACACCGTGTGTTGCAAGCCCCACCTGAATATCAGGTCATTGCAGCCGCCGAAGCCGCGTATGGTTGTGTAGCCTGCCATGACCGTCTCCCACGCGGTGGCGGGGACGGGCGGGAAGCGGCGGCTGTAGCAGCCGGGGCGCGGGTTGGGTAGCACGGTGCACATGAAGCAGGCCATGCGCAGCACGCGGCTGGCGGCGATGGTGAGCACCACACGTGAGAACATGCCGAAGCCGGAGTACGGCACCTGTAATACGCGCACGTGGCCGCACAAAGAAGATGCACAAGCAACGCACACCAGTTAAGTACGCCGTAGGCTGAAAGTTGGGACCGTTCACCGCTAACTATCCAGCCTTCACGCAAGCAACAATATCATCATTCGTACGTGGTCACACACAGGGCCCCCCTTGCTCTTGCGCTCTCTAACACCATGACAACGCACCTGGTCCCACAGCACGGAGAAAGCCAGCGCCAGCAGCGCCGCCAGGAAGTGGAGCACCGTGGCGGCGGGCAGCGCCAGCGCCGCCGCCAGGGCCGGGCAGGCGCCCGCCGCCGCCCGCACCGCTATCTCCACATTGTCCTGCAGACCCGGCACCTGCTCGTACTTGCGCAGGTCGGAGGCGGACACCAGCCTGCGGAGGCGGTGGCGTGTGCACACACAGTTGCGGTGCAGGCGTGGTGCGGTGCAGGGGTGGGTGATGCAGGCGCGTTGAGGCAGGGTTGCCCGTGGGCTCGGGGGGCTTCGGGCTCGTGCTCTTTCTTTGTGGGTTCAGTGGATGGATGGGCTGGTAAGCCGGCAGGGGCGTAGGTGCGGGTGTTGATGGCGGCATCACGCAGTTTGAGCCCCCAAATCCACTGCCCGGCTTCCCGCGCCACCCTCCTGGCCCGCTTTAGCACGGACCGGCAACCACACGGCGCCCCACCGCACACGCCCATCGCCCCTCCCCGGCCGCCTCCCGCCTCTTCGTCTCGCTCACTCCCCAACTCACCACACCACGCAATTCTCTATGGTCAGCTCCGCCAGCATGACCAGGAAGCAGACCAGGAAGCGCGGCACCTGCGCCGTCTCGTCGCGCCAGCGCCGGAAGCGCAGCAGCCGCCAGCCCAGCAGCAGCACACCTGGGCGGGTAGGCACAAGTGGGGAGCTGGGGACGCGGGATTGCCAGCAGAGGCGTGCTCGGCATCGGTGGTGTGCATGGGCATGGGATGAAACAAGCTCGCGATGGCAGGCAGGAGGGATGGGCACGTGCGGTTGTGAGGCACACGCTCCCATGCGTCATCCCGTTTCGCCCCGTCAAGTCCTGACAAGCCACCCAGTCCCGTGCCACCCAGTCCCTGCGCCCTGCACCTTGCGCCCTACGCCCCCAGGCCCCAGCCCTCCTACCTAGGAGTGCAAGTGCTTTCAACACTGGCCCTAGCGAGGCAGTCAGTAGCAGGCCTGTTGGCACCCCCAGGCGTGAGAGGCACGTAAGGGCGGGTGGCGCCAGCAGCGCCCCCGCCACTAGCCAGTCCAAGCCGGCCCCGCAGCGGCCGGCCACCGCCTCTGCAGAGCAGCCTCGACTGTTACAGTACAGGGGCGTTGGAGGAGGGGAGGCAAGCGAGGGGGGTTCGGGAGTTGGGGCACGCGGGCTGTGTTGTGCCCAACCAGCCATCAGCGCAGCAGCTGGACAGCGATCGACGGAGGGTCGTCACTACACCTTCCGCCGCCACTCGATGTCCTGCTCGCCCAGCGAAGTCCCTTGGCCCCCCTCACAGCTATATGCGTCAAGCCGCAGCCACGTGCCTGCTCGATGTGAAGCCGTTGGTTGCGACGTCGTTGCCGAGTTGCTCTCCAGGCCCCTCGTGTGGCGAGTCAGCAGCGGCGGGTCCAAGCTCCGTCTCAGCGTGAGGCGTCAGGGCCCGTCGCCTGACGCCGGTGCGATCAGTCATTACCACAAGATTAATGGCCACTGCCCCATCATTTCGCATCTAACTATACGCGAGCGTGTACAGGTGTTTGCCAAAACGGGAAAGCCGCGTGCTCATGAAGTATGACCGCCAAGCCTGAATTTCTTAAATTATAAGCATTCATTCGACGAGTATGTCATCCTTTGGAGACTTGACTGTTCAATCACTTTGTCAATGTTCGGGCGTGGCGTGCCGGGGCTACTCGACACCCGCTGCGCTGGACCCTTGGGTACGCAGTGTTGCCAAGATGCAGGGCTCGGCGTTATAGATATGAGGGTACGCAAGCGTTTCTTGACAGTGAAACTCCGGCGCGTCTCGCACGTCCGTGTCTGTCCGTGCCGGTCCGTGCCTTAGCCATCCGCAGGCTATCGTTAGGCCGCCGACCCGCCCCAGGCTTGCAATATTGCATCGCAATCGCATCTGCAATGAAACGCCCCGTAATAATATATGTGCCTCGCTAGCCTCTTCAATCCGCACAATTCGTATTGCCTGCTGTGACTTGTGCCAGCCCTTGGAATGCAAAGCATGCAAGTCATTTGGTACGTAGCACTGCTGCACCGTAGACCTCCAGCTCACGACAGTGTCAGTTAGGGCAGTCGTATGGGGCTTGCGGGGCGTGCGTGGGAGGGACTGGGGGCGCCAACGATGCAGCACAGATGTGATGGCAAAGACATCTGCGCTTGACTTCAATGACTTCATAATATGCACAGCTTTAAGTAGATACTCAACCTTTGCAAAATGCTAAGAGCCATGAAATTGTGACACGGTCGGCAAATGCTTAGTTAAGTTTTGGAGGCCTCCGTTGGGGCCTTAGGCGGGCCCAACGATCAAATGGTTGCTGAAATGAGTGGAGTTAGTGGCAAAGGAGGAATGGACCGAGGGCGAATAGCCGCGCTCTTGGAGACAGTCAATAGTCTGGAGCCCCTTGGCGCTACAAAAGCATTAACAGAGCTAAATGAAGCCTGCTATCCAGCGGGCCCGGCTCAAAGCTTGGCAGTGCTCCGCGGAGGCCTGGTGCCCAGCTTGCTCCAGCTTCTGGACCCGCACCACCAGGACCAGAGTTTGCGTGTAAATGCTCTACGTATGATTGCAAGGATGTGCAAGGATAAACAAGTGAGCGCGGGTTGGCACGCCGGTTGGTTGCAGAACGGCCGCGATAGCTACGACGCAAGCGCTCTCAATATCTGTGCTCATAGAAATAGTTGGGGGTTAGGGCATCGGTGAAAGTTTTGGGTGCAGGGTGAAGTTCTGTTACAGTACTTGACACGCAGGTTGCTGCGGCGGTGTGGCTGCTGCCCAGGGCCTGTGTCGGGCCGACTCAGCAGTCGCCGCTGCCGTTTCGAATGACACCCGCCTTCTCGCCCTCGTGCCTCTTCAATAACTTTGCTTTGATGATGTGCATCCCACGCTCCGTTTTTTGACGTGCGGCCATCCAGTCAACCCACCGCAAACCCCACATCCTGACCTCCCGCTCCCTCTGTAACCCCGCCCTGCCTCCCTCCCTTCCCCCCCCCTGCTCCTCCCGCCACCTCGCACACCTCCTCCCACCTCGCAGTGCCAAGATTCGTTCCATAGCTACGGCGCTGTGCGGAAGCTCATCCGCAATGTGGAGGTGCCCACGCAGCAGCAGCACGGAGTGGGAGGGGCGGACCTAGCAGCGGCGGTGCGCGCGCTGGGCTGCCTGGTCGGCGGCACCAACCCCGGGCCAGCGCAGCAGGCAGCAGCGGAGGTGGGTCAGGCTGGGGAGTGGAGGTGGAGCTACAGCGCACGTCGGCGGGGAGGCAGGGCGGCGGCTTCATTAGGGGTCGCAGCCGCCGGCCACATGAAATGCGGCGTCTGCCCATCGGCCTTGCCAGGGTTGCACACGTGCGGTCTGCAGCCCTGCATCTGAACCCCACGTACGGTAGTAATGGCTTTGCGTCATTACTGAATCTGCTCCCCGCACTTCGCCGCTCGCCCTGACCTTGCCTGCCCTATCCGTGTCCTTGTACATGTTACCACCTTGTAGGACCTGTTCCTGAGCGGCACTGTGAACCGGCTGCGTAACGAGCTGCTGGCGCGGAAGCAGTTTGACGACGTGGTGGGTGATGCGGTACGGGCGGTGTGAGCAGCCCGCCCTGGCGACTGGTGGGGTGCACGCAGGCGGGGGCGCACCGGATGGACTGCACCTCAGACGGAAGGCGCGGGCGTGTGTGTGTGGGCGTGCCTGTGCTGATGGGGGTGCGGACCGCGGCGGCGTAGCGCACCTGCAACAGGAGCTCTCCCTACCCAGCTCTTCAGCCCCTCAGTCCTTCAGCTCGTCTGCCCGCAGCACCACCTTGCTTCCTGCCTTCCTCAGCCCCTCTCTTCACCACCGCCATCGCTGGACCCCCCCCGCCTTGTCCCCCAGGTGGCCGCCATCGGCGAGTTCCTGGCCAGCATGGCCGCCTCGCCTCTGCTGCACGCCCGCCTGCGTGACGCCGGCTTCCTGCCGCTGCTGCCAGCCTGGCTGGACCCCTCCCGGCCCGGCGCCTCGCCGCGCACACAGGGCGCGCCGTCGCAATCGCAGCCGGGGGCAGGCAGCCGCAGCGCCAGCGCAGGCGCGGGCGTGGTGGCGGTGGTGGAGCCCTCGGGGGCCGGCGGCGGCGGCGACGCCAGCCCTTGCTCCTCCGCGGTCGCCTCATTCCTGGACGTCGTGCTGCACCTGTCCATGAGTGAGGCGATTGCGCCCTGCCTGCGCACCGACGCGCACTTCGACGCGCTGTGCCGCCTGGCGGCGGGCGGCGGCGGAGCCGCCGCCGCCGCCGCCGCCGCCGCCCTGCAGCGCTGCTCGCTGCTGGCGCTGTGCAATGTGTTTGGCTCCGACGCGGACCGTGGCGAAGCCCTGGAAGAAGTGTTTCGCGGCGCAGCGCTGCCGGCGCTACTGGCGTCGCTGCTGGCGGGCTGCCTGGGGCCGGGAGAGTTGGGCGCCGCGGCGCGCCACGCGGCCTCCATGTCCATCGCCGCGCCGCGCCGTAGCGGCAGCGGCCTGAATGGCTCGCGCGGGCTGGGACACGCAACCACCATGCCGCGTGGCGGCGGCGTGTCCGGCGACGAGGGCGGTGGTGGTGGCGGCGGCGGCGGCGGCGGTGGCTTGGCCAGCCTGTCCGCTCCCGGACTTGGGGCGGCGGCGGCAGCTGCCATCGCCACTGGCGCGGACGGCTCCGGCGGCGCCGCCGTGCCTGTGGAGTGGGTGCTGCACGCGGTCAGGTGCGCGGCCGCCAACCCGCGTGTGGCCAAGGCGTTGTGCGCCACCGGCTCCGCCTCCTTCGCGCTGCCGCGCCTGCTCGACGTCGTGGTGGCCTCGCACACCGCCTGCACGCACGCGGGCACGCTGTCTCGCGGCGCCTGGGTGGCGCGCGCCGCGCCCGCCGCCGGCGCGCTGCTGCGGCTGGCGTCCACCGGCTCGGGGGAGCTGGTGCCGGCGCTGCGCAGCGCGGGCGCGGTGCCGGCGCTCAAGCTCCTTGCCACAACGGAGGGCGAGGCCGGCGGCGGCACGCCAGACCCCCGGGTCGCGGAGCCCGCCAAGGCCACGCTGCTGTACATGAGTCTGGCGGGCGCGGCGGGCGGCGGCGGCGGCGGCGGCCATGCCATGACGCTGAGCCTGGCGGGGCGGCTGGCGGTGGGCGCGTTCCAGGCCCTGCACGGCTCGCGGCACGGCGGCGCGGCGGCGGTGGCGGCGGAGCCGTCTCTGGACGGGCGGTTCCAGGTGTTTGTGAGCCACGCGCACGGCGACGCGGCGGGGCACCCGTTCGCGCTGTACACGCTGTACCCGCTGCTGGTGCTGCAGGGGCTGCCGGCGTTCGTGGACCCGGTCGGCAGGTGCGTGTGTGCGCGTGCGTGTGTGCGTGTGCGCGCGCATTAAAGGTCACATGGAAAACGAAGCGCAAAGACAGTGTATGCCGCGCGCGCATGTGTGCGTGTGTGTGTGTGCGTGTGCGTGGGCGTGGGCGCGTGTGCGCGTGCGTGTGCGTGTGCGTGTATATGTGCATGTGTGTGGGTATATGTGCGTGTGATCTGCTGGCAGCTCAGGGCAGCAGGGCCTCGGCATAGCGCCTCTCTGTCGCAACACGCTCTCACATGCACACATACACACATGCATGCCTTCCCTGATGCTCTCAAAACACATACACACACGCATGTAGTATACACACATATACACACACGCACGCACGCACATGCGCGCAGGGCTCTGAGCGGCGACTGGGCTCACATGATCGTGTCGTGCCGCAACCTGGTGCTGGTGCTGAGCGACGGGCTGCTGGCCTCCGCCGACCACGTCAGGGAGGCGGAGGCGGCGCTGGCGGCGGGCGTTAACCTGCTGCCGGTGCTGCCGGAGGGCTGCCGCTGGCCGGACGCGCAGGGCAACAGGGTGAGCAGTTGCGCCGGTGGTGCTCTCGATGTCCTTGCGCCCCACCGCGCCCCGGCGGTAGCGTTCCTGCACAATGCATCACGGGGCTTGCAGTGAAGCCGCGCGCACTTGGGGTTCCTTTCTTGCAACCCCATTTGTACACCCCGGTCAGGCGGTCACCGTGTGTGGCCACGCCGGTGTGTGCGCAGGTGTATCCCTCGCCGCCGCCCGCGGTGCTGGACGCCCTGCCGGAGCGGCTGCGGCAGCTGCTCACCGAGTCCAAGTCGCCCTCGCCGGTGCTGCCCTACACAGCCGCCCGACACGCCGACTTCACAGCGCACCTCATGGCGCGGATGCGACTGCCGCCGCCGCGGCCCACCACGCCGCAGACCGTGGTGCCAGCCTCCGCCGCGCCACAGGCGCCAGCCGCGGCGACAGCCGCCGCGGGAGGCGCCAGCCACGGCGGGCCGGAGGCGTCACACGGGGACGGGCTGCCCACTATCTTGTTGGGAGGGAACGGGAATGGGAATGGGGAGCGGGCGCCGGGGGAGCGCAGCGGCGTGGGGTTTGCGCTCACGCCGGAGGAGCTGGGCCCGGGGACGGGCGCACTGGCGGCGGAGTCCTCGGCGGCGGACGGCGCGGCGTCGGCGGGCTGGGCGGGGCGGCCGAGCGAGGACGCGGTGAGGCGGCTGGCGGGCAGGCGCGGGGCGGGGCGGGGCGCGGTGGGGGAGGCGCGGGGCAGACGCGAGGCGGGGGTTGCTTTCACCGTTCCCAGTAAGAGGAAGACGGGCTGGGCTGCAGGAGTGACGGATGATGGAAGGAGCCGGGGCTGGATCAAGGCCTGTCCAGGCGGTATGCCTTGGCGCCGCTGCCGGATGAAACCTCTGCTGGACAGCTGGAGAGAACCTTCCTCCTCGTCCTCATCTTCACCCTCCTCCTCACCGCGCCCTCGCAGGCCCACCGGCCCTCCTACACCTCCGACATGGACGGCCCCTCCTCCGTGCTGCCCTGGCCCTGGAGCCGCCTGCTGGACCCCAGCGGCGTGGACGAGCCCGGCGGCGGCCCCGGCGGCGGCCCGCAGCGCTACCCGCGCCAGTCACTGGGCTTCTCGACCTCCACCGTCAACACGGCCGGCGGCGGCCTTTTTGACAGCATGGCTGGGCCGGGCGGCAGCGTCAGCGCCAGCGGCGCGCGGCAGTCGAGCAGCAACCTGGTGCTTGGGCCGCCGGCGGGGCCGGCGTCGCATGCCAGTCGGCGGCACACGGCGCGCATGCGGTCCAGCCTCAACAGGCACGCGGCGCTGCAGCACCAGGTGAGTGGGGCGGTGGGGGACAGGGACAGGGGCAGGGGCAGGGGCGGCGCTGTGGCGGCGCCTGCAAGGCTTGGGAGAGGATGGTCTGGTCTACTTGGGCTGGGCGCGGAATGCGACTGGTGGCTTGGGTCGGAAGCTGTGTTGCCAGGGTTGCTGGCGGTGTGCTGTGTGCGGCAACAGGCCTGCAGCGGGATGAGCGATGTACCCCTCCTGGTTTGCTCTCCACCGCCCTCAATGCCTCCGCTTACACCATTGCGCCCTCCTGCCCTCCTGCCCGGCCCTGCCCGGCCCGGTCTCCTCCTGTCCTGCTCCCGTCACAGGCGGCGGCGCAGCAGATGATCGTGCAGCAGCAGTGGCTGCAGGAGTACCACCAGCAGGCGGCCTGGGCGCAGGCAGCCTACGCACACGCGCACCCCGTGCATGCCTGGGGCTTCGGGGCCGGCGGCGGCGGCGGCGGCGGCGGCGGCAGCGGCGCCACCGCCGGTGCACTGAGCGGCAACGTGTCTACGGCCGGCGGGCCGTTGCGCGCGCCGCGCCACTCACTGGCGAGCGGGATGGGGGTGCCGGAGGACGGCGTGTTTGGAGGCGGGCCGGAGCACGGCGGCGGCGGCGGCGGCGGCGGCGGTGGCCTGGCCAGCCTCCTGCCGGCAGCGCTGAGCAGCGCGGGCACGGCGCCCTTGGGTGTGAGTGTGATGAGCTACGGCGGCGGCGGCGGTGGCGGCGGCGGCGGCGGCCGGCCGTCGACGGCGGGCGCCGGTGGGCCCAGCTTCAGCATGGGTATGGCGCCGGGGCCGAGCGCGGCGCCCAGCGTGGCGGGCGGGCTGCCGTCGGGGCTGGAGGTGGTGGCGGCGACGAACCCCATGATGCTGGTGCGCCTGGGGTGCAGCTGGGGTGGTTGAGGAGATGTGGTGTGGACGGATGTGGGGGACAACGGCGGTGGCGGGGCACGGGACATTGCAGGGCGGGGCCGGGTGTTGGAGGTGGTTGAGGGGCCCTGGGTGGCGCGGAGGGCTCGTACGTGTGGGCTTGAGGGCCGTGATGCGTGCACCCCGCGTGCCTCCGCGTGCATCCGCTTCTCTCACCTGAGAAACACACATACAGACACGCACACCTGTACTTCTTCCTCTGGTGCGCCGTTACGTCCCCTAACCCTGCACCCCCCTCCCGCGCGCGCCTCTCCCCCTCCTCCATGCCTCCCCAACAGAATCAGCTGTTGGCGCTGCAGATGGAGATGGTGCGCTACGAGCTGCGGCAGGCGGTGCAGGCGGTGAGTGCGCGCGGGGTGCCTGGTGTCAGGTTGTGTGTGTGTGTGTGTGTGTGTGTGTGTGTGTGTGTGTGTGTGTGTTGCTTTCGGAGCATAGGTCAGCAGCAGAAGCAAATGCAGGGGCCGAACCTGGATGGGCTTGTGCGGCAGAGCTTGCTAGGTGCGTGCAGGCCTAGGCCAGCGCGCCGTGCTGCGAACTTTGAGCATACCTGCGTGTAATGCTGTTACCGGAGTGTCGAGCCTCAACACGCCGCGGGCCCGTCCTTCCCTCATCTGTCCTTTCCCGACGCACGCGCACACACCATGCAGTCGCACGAGACCATCTGCCACAAGATCGACCGGCTTCGCTCCGACTTCACGGAGCAGGTGGTGCAGCTGCGCTTCGAGCTGGGCGGGAAGATCGAGACGCTGCAGGTGGGTGGTAGTGGGTGGGTGGCTGGGTGGGTGGCTGGGTGGGCGGGTGGCTGACTGGATGTGTGAGGACCGGTGCGAGAGTAGATGGGTGGGTAGGTGCAAAGGTGGCAGGTGGTCGCGCGCGCGCTGTCGCGGACTAGACTTAGAGCTGGTCGCCGCTGCCTGGCTGAGGCGCCCTGCTGCTGCTGCGCTGTGTCGTGCGCGTGTTTGGTCTTCACCGCAGGAGGCGGTCACCAAGGCCACCAAGGCCGCGAACGCCGCCGCCTCCGCCGCCTCGGCGCTAAACAGCGAGGCGGTGGCGCCGCCCCTGGCGGGACCGGCCAACGGCGGCGGCGGCGGCATCGGTCACATGGGTATGGGCGGCGGCGGCGGCGCCGGGGCTGACGGCAGCGCGATGGCGAGCGGGCAGTCGGTGGCGGGCGCCCCCGGCGCCGCATCGGCGCAGCAGCAGGCGCTGGCAGCGGCGCTGACGGCAAGCCTGCAGGTGGGGATTGGACGGCTGTGTGTGCATGTGTGTGTGTATGTGTGTGTACATTTCAAAGTTGGGAAGGAGTATTGCAAGACATCTCATCATTCCATCACTGATCGGATGCATGCGACCTCACGACTCATTCCTGGATCCGCGCAGGACGCTGTCAACAAGGCCGTCGCGCAGCTGCAAGCCACCGTGCTCGCAACAGGCGGCGGCGGCGGCGCAAACCTGGCCCCACGGGCCGGCGGCCACAAGAGCTCCGCCGCCGCAATGCTGGCGGTGGCCGCCCAGCAGCAGCAAGCCGAGGCGGTGGCCGCCGCGGCCGCAGCACACGGCGCCCACACGCACCAGCACCAGCAGCACGGTGGCCGGGCCGCCGCAACTACAGGGCAGCTGCCGCATCTGCTGCAGGGGGCAGACCTGTCGCCGGTGGTGCGGGCCGGCGCCGCGGCGTGGTCCGCCGACGGAAGCGGCGGCTCCGGCACCAGCGGCGGCGGCATTGCCGTCTCCGCCGCGGCATCGCACGCTGTAAAGTCGCGCGCGGGGCAGCAGACCGGCACTGTGGCCTCGCCGCCGGCGCAGCAGCAGCAGCAGCAGCAGCAGGCCGGGATGCTGCAGCCGCAGCCGCCGCAAGGCGGGGCTGGCGGCGGCCGCGTGACGTCGGGGCGCGGCGGGGCAAACCAGGCGTATGGGGGTGTCGGGCGGCCTAACGCGCTTGCCATGTTTGACGCGGTGGTTGCGGAGGATGACGCGGAGGGCGCGGTGACGCCTAGCGCCTTGATTGCTGCAGCCAACAGCCCAACCACCGCACAGGCCGCGATCCTGATGGCGCAGGCACGCGGCCGGCAAGCGGCGCAGCAGCAGCAGCAGCAGCAGCAGCAGCAGCAGGCGGTGGGGTCAGGTGTGAGAGGCGCGGGAGGCAGCGGGCGGTCGCCCGGGGCCAACACGCTGCCGCCGCTGGTGGAACGGACGGAGGCGCAGCCGGTGCGAAAGGCACAGCAGCAGGCGCTGCTGCAGCAGCAGCAGCAGCAGCACGGAGGCGCACATCATGGCTGACGCTGAGAATACTGTAGGCACCGGCGGCGGAGGCTGTGCATGTTGTTGGTGGTGACAAGGGTCGCGTGATCAGAGGAGAGGCGGCAGCGAGCCGCGGCGGCAAGTGAGCGGGGCCTGAAAACGCTTGAGGTTGTGACACAGGAGGTGGGGGGCCTCTATCCCCGGTATCCACCGGTGTATGCTTTTGCAAACGTTTGTACATACAACTTACACGTGCGTCGGTTCATCACTGTGTTTTCAATCGGTAGAAGGTGGCGTGTTTGAGGGTTTGGGTAGCGTTTGGGGTTTGTGCGAGACTGAGCTTGCCTGTTTCAATGCGGCAGAGAATGGTATTGTTGTTCTGGGCATGAGCAACAGCATTGGCGCCAGTTGGCGCTATACTGTCTTGAGGTTGTCTACGCGGCCGCAGGAGATCCTGACAACGCATGCTCACATCGTGAAGTGACGTCCCGGGTTGCCGAGGTCTCGCGTGGCTGTGTACGTGCATCACGCTGAGCCAGGCAAACGCTGCTGTGCCTGTGTCGTGGACACTTCTATATCAAGCAGAGGCGGATGGGAGTGGTGATGTGAAGGCTCGGGCAGGATTGGGCGGGGAATGTTGACTTGACTCGCCGCACAGTACGATACGCCTCGTGACGTACGGCACGAGGGAGAGCAGCAGGCATTGCATGGGCGACAGGTCAGGCCCCGTCCTTGTTGGCGGCGGCGGTCCGTCGCGCATGTGGAGGGGACACGACAGCTGAATGCAATGCACCGGCCGCGCCGGGCTTTCCCTGGCACGCGCAGAAACCAACTTTGTCCGGACACACGCTCAGTCGCTTCTCAAGGAGAGTCAAAAGCCTGGTACTGTCAGGCTCTACTTGTGAACCGCCACATCGGCCCTGGTGTTCTGAGTGAACAGCCCAACCTCGCCAGCGGACTGTCACTGTCCAGGCCCACGTGCTGTCAGGCAGCGTTGAGTGTGGTTAGTGATAGAAATGCTTTCGGTTTAGGCTGTGCGGCGCGTGGCGCCACGTGCGTGTGGTGGCCTCCTCGTGTGTACTTTGCAGGTGGCCCTTTTGTTGGGCTGAGCCCCCCAAGCCAAGCGATCCGGGGGGAGGGGGCTTGCAAGGATTGGTACAGAGAAGTGGGGGGTGGGGGGGAAGTCATCCGGCCTTCCTTCCCCCTTGCCACTTCCTGCCACTTGCCCTCCTTCCTCGTCCTGCTTCCGCTACTCCCAGCGCCACTCCGGCTTTCCACATGCCAACCACAGCATTTTGCATCCTTGGGCGCCCCACACGAAATGGAACCCGGACCTAAGGGGAAAGACCGAGAGGTCCTTGCCCCAGTCTCGCCCCCAGTCCTCACCAACAAAATTCCCCCAGTACAAGGAGAAGGCCGCAACCCACGAGCGGGTAAACCCATGGGCACCGCTGACCGATGCCGTAAGGCCATAATAGAAACTATGTATCCCCAAAACCAAAAAAGCGACTGCAACCAAAAGGCTACCCCGAACCCGTGGTGCTTGGCGTCCACCTGTGCCATTCTCCAGTTGATGCACACAAGCCCCACAAACCAGGACAGCAGCATCAGCAAAGCCGCTGCGCCGCCCAGCACAAGCGCCGCCACGCCCGTGTGGTGGGAGTTCCCTCCGGCCAGTGCACCAGCACCGACCTCCAGGAAGGTGCCCAGCAACGGTGCCACCAGGAGTCAGTTGGTCTTGCGCTTCTCGAGACCCTGCCAGTCCTGCGATACGATTGGGAATGAGGGCAGCACCATGAATACGCCAACGTTTGGTGGAAGAAAGCATTGCACTGGGGAAAAGGTATCGGCTTGAATCGGCAAGGCTAGCTGCCCTCCAACCTAACTTCGGCTCGCTGCTAGGCAGGGTTGCCGCGATCTTGTGAAGCGTTTGCGTGTGATGCTCGTTAGTTTTGCGTCTCCGAGGTGCTGGCCAGCACCACCCCGTCATTTGCCGAGGCCCGGGTCGTTTCGGGGGGGGGGGAGGCCCCTTACACCCTAGGTATTGGAGGGTGCGGCAGTCTGCTGTGTGATTGCGGGTTTAGCGACAAGGCGTGCGTCGCACCGGCAATACACCGCGCATCCCCCGCGAAACTACTGGAGCCGACGGGTGGACACCCTGTGAGACACCTGGTGACGGTGGTGATGGGTTGTTTTGGTGCGGAGCCGCCGGTGGGCGTAATTGCCTGCCCATGGCCCCTGCTGCAGATGCTTGACCTGGTGGTTAAGGCCTGTCTGATGCGCTGTGCGTGAGCATATCTCTTCTTCCATTTGCCCCCGTCAACCTGCTTCCCGTTCCCACGCCCGCCTGCCGTCCGCCCATCCAAGGGCACTTACCCAGTGCTCTCTGATGATCTTCACGAGCAGAGGCGTCTTGACAGTGTAACGTGTGGACATCTCGTCAGAATTTGTAGGGAAGCTAGTGCCGACTGCAACAAGCAGGAGGGCACCATGCGCATCTCAAAAGGAAACAGCGTGATTAACGGCAAAAAATCGGCCCGGGCCGCTAAAACGCACTACAGGCATGGTCATGCGGCGGAGGCCCAGCTGCGTGCTCACAATCCAATGCGGCCTGCGACACCCCACTCACCGACAATCGGCCCGAAGCCGCCCACGTCCGCTCCGCCACCACGTCCTGCACGGACAAGTCAATATAAGTCAAAGTGAAGAAGTGAGATGCACTCCCGTGAGACCATATGCAAGGTAAGAATGCAAGGTCAGAATTCAGACTACGCAAGGCTCGAAGCTGTTTTGAGGAGTGTGTCGTGGAAAGGACAGAAAGTGGCCCCGCCTCCTACTACGTGGCACTGTTTTGATGCCCCAAGCGCGCCACGCCGCGCCACGCAGCTGCCGACAATAACCCATGTGCCTGTACTGTGCTGCGCTCTTAGCGATAGCTCAAACACTTACGTACTAAACCGCGGGACACTAGAGCCGGCGTCTTAGCTCAGGTCAAATCTGGGCTAGCACAACCAACTCACCAGCTCCTGTCGCGTTACCCACGCCCAGGTCAGCCGCCGAGGCTGCACGACATGATGGGAGCGGTTGGGCGGCGGATAACACCCGTTGCTGACATGTTGCTTGTCGCGGTCGGGCAAGGGGACATAACTCCCCGCCCCCAACGCTCCCCCACCTCCTTCCCCTTGACCGACAGGTCTAGAAGCCCCTGCAATGCAGAAAGAGTCTCCCAGCACTCCATGTTCCCAGAGGCACGTGCCCACTAGGTGCCAACCCGAGCTACCAGCAACTCAAATCAGCAGCACCTCACCTCCAGCTCCCGTGCTTTGTGAACCCGGCCCTGCCGCCGCGCCTGTAGGACGTGGAAACGCGCACACGTCAGCCACTGGCAGTGGGGATTCGCAGCCTTCAGGGCCAGCCTACTAGGACAACAAGCCGCCAGCAGATACCGTACCGCATTTCGCGAGCAGTATGTCGACAATTGCGAGGGGGAATTGCAATTCCTTGAGGCTTTCTCGTGACACCAGGCTGAGCGAGTCGTTGTCATACCCTGCCTGGTGCAGCGCGTTAATATTCTCCTCGGTGAGCTTCTTATACAAGCACCCCCCCAACTTCTGTTGCAGCCAGGCTTTCAGCTCATCCATTGCCGTATGTTCGCGGTCTTCATAGTATTACAATGACCTTCTACAGTGTATAGCACGTGAAAGCAGCTGAAAAGCAGAGCTCACAAGTGCTCTCGCATCGGCCCCTCCCCCATCGAGACCCCGTGCATCGGCCAGCTGCACTGCTGCATCCCCTTGCCATAGGCCCCCCCTCGGCAGACCTTAGACGAGCTCGACCCGTAGGGGTGGTGGGGCGCTCCGCACTGATGCACTTCGTGGATCGCGAACATGTCCCCTAGGAACGCCGTCGCACTCATCTGCATCCACACGCAGCTTCCCAGCGCCGCGCGTGCTAACAAACCCCGGTGACGCGTGTGCAGCCCCGAGGAGTCCATGGGAGGGGGTTCGTCCCCATGCGCCGCCTCTGAATCTTACACAAGCCTCACCGCAGCCAGGGGGGGTAGGAAACAATGTGCCAGACAGGGGGGGGGGGGTAGGAAACAAAGTGCCAGACCCCATGCCCCGAAATCCCCCGGGACCCCCCCTTGAGGGGACGACCGACCCCCCGACGGACAAAACCTTGTTGTTCAGGGGTTAAAACCCCTCCATTTAATTCCAAAGTGGTGTCAATCGACTCCTGTTGACGAGCACTATCACTCCGTGTCATCAGCGGTCCTGTTCTGAGACTTCGGTCACTGGGATCCTATCCATGGAAATCCCCTCGACCCAGACCACCCCGCGCTCAACTCTCTGCCGCGTGACGAATGGACAATGTGCACCGGCAGCCTTGTTAGACGTGAACTCGAGCGCACCAGCGCTTCAGAGCCAAGCTGTGTCAGTGCGCATGTGTTGAATGTGGAGACATGTCCCGACATGTCCACGCCCGGACGCGCAACTTAGCCCTCCCACGCTTTGTTTGTGCTTATTACGTCATAACGTGCACATATGAGCCTCGTACTGCTGCGTTTGGCCCCTAGTTCTGCTTGTGGGGCGCTTCCCGAAATCCGCCGGGATGGGCTCCTGGAACCCGACGGACCCCCAGGGACGAGGACCGACCCCCCAACTTTGGCGGCCCAGAACTTCCTCACCAGACACCCCCTTAAGAAACTAAAAGTACGTGCATAATGCTCTCCTAAAGCTCTGTAATTTTGAGCATGGGGTAAGAATCTGAGCTTTCTACCCCCCCCCCTGTGCCAGACCCCACGTCCCGATATCCCCAGGGCCCCCCGTTGAGGGGACCCGCCTTGAGGGGCCGACCGACCGACCAACCGCTCAACCGGCATTTGTTGCGACACAGCTGTACCACGTTCCTGCCAAGGCTTAGCACTCGTACCAGTCTGTAGCACCCTGCGGCACCCAGTTCTCCGTAAAATTGTTAACTTCACCCGCGAACCCAGCCCCCCCATGCACGTTCAAACCCGCCCCCTGCCGAAGTCCGTGTGACTCCGCAAACAGTGAGTCCAAGCCAAGCTACGCAACCGCCAGAGCCCCACCGTTTGTATCAATGCCGTGCCGCTTCACACCTTCCATTCCCTCCGCCGCGATTGGCCCCAACGCCGTCATCTGAACCTCCGTACTTCATGGTATGTCGTGTCCAGCCCCCGCTATCCTGGAAAGTACAAAAAAATTTCGCGCCCACGGGTTGTGTAATGCGTTGTAGTGCACGGGCTCACGTATGAAGACGCGATGAACCGCTTGTCGGTCGTGCCACCACTAATAACCGTAGGACTGGGGTGATACCAGGCACACGAACACGAACACACGCGTATGGTGCGTACACAGGCACACACACGCGGCCCTTGGATGAAGGTCTTGGCTTCGGGACGGCGACGGTGTAGATGCAGCAAACCTTGAATGGGTTGACGGGAGATATGTATGTACGGGAGTCTCAGAAGTCTCAGGAGTCTCACAGCAGCCGGGACTCACACACTCACACACACACACACACACACACACACACACACACACACACACACAACTAGCATACACTGTCCTACGCGTAATGTTTTCCTTGTGCTCTTTAACACACAACTTTTAACAGGACATGTGAGTGTTTGTGGCGCATCATCCACTCCTCACTGTACCGCCCTCAAGAACCGGCGGGCCCCCACACAAACGTCTGCGCACTCAGGCGTACCAGCCGGCAATTTCCTTGCGCCCATGTGTATGAATGCGGATTTTACAGAGGGGACAGTCCCAGCACCCGAAGACGCCGAGCCATCACATGCTATCAGGGCCCAACTTGACTCCACCAACCCCGACTTTGCTGCAAACCCTCCCGCGGGCAAAGTCCGTGTGACTCCGCGCACAGTGAGTCCTAGCCAAGCCTCAACCCGCCAGAGCCCCACCGCTGTGCCTCAACGCCACAAGCCTAGGCACCGGAGTGCCGGGAATCGTCCAGGCCGCAGCACACACGCACAGCGCACGCACTAACCAGGGCGCAAGCGTCCAGGCACTAGAACGGTCGCCCACACGTGCGTCCTGCCCACACACAAAGCCACCAACCACCCACAACCTCTCACGGCGAAGGAGGCGGGGAATCAGCGTCATACGGCAAGCGCAATACCATGCCTTCACCAACAGCCCGAGAGATGAAAGGATGCGCAGACGGCACAGTGTCCCAACCCTTTGGCCTGATACCCAAAGTCACAAACGTCTGGAGACGACCCCAGAAGTCAGCTACGACGGCAAGTCCAATGCTCAGCACCCGGGCCGACGGCAGCTTCGCTCGCGCCGCCAGCCCGGCCATAACCATACGCTGCCGACCAAAGTCCAGGGCAGACATAGCAGCGAGACACACCGCATCCCACACAGGTGGCGCAAGCCCCGCAGGCGGGCGCACTAACCTAACATGTGTATGGGTCATCGGCCATACCGCTTTCGCACCTGGGCAACACGGCGACAGACCCTCAGTCAACCCAAGCAAGCCCCTTGGCCCGGCCCGGCCGCACGAAGCCGCCGCCGTTGGCGTCATCCCCACCGCCACACATTCCCACCGCCACATATCCGCGCTATCCGCGCCGCCGCCGAGGTCTCCGTTTTCTCGATCACCCATTTCTGTGTCAGGAATGGCAGGTGGCGGCAATCCCTCGTTGATGCACTGCATACAATCTTGGCCTTGGTGATCCGTGGCCTCACCAAATCACCTCCCTCAATTATGCTCGATGATCTGACACGAGCTACCCCAACACACACCTCGCGCCCTTAACCTCCTGACCCAACTTGCAGCGCGGCATTCAGCCTCGGCCTTCCGTAACCTCAGCCCTCACATGTACATCATGTTCAGCGGAGCAGCCACGCCTCAGGCTGGCGGCACTGCAGGCGCGACCGGGGCGTACCGCTCCCGCAGCAGCTGCTGCAGGGTGTAGCACTTGATCTGGTGCATGTCCGCCTCATCCAGGTCATCGGCGAAGTCCAGCAGGTCCTCCAGGTTGGCCACATCATTGCCGCGCCCGGCCGCCGCCCCAGTCGGCAGCCGCTGGCGCTTGAGCAGCCGGCCCACCTCCGCCTCCGCCCCCGACTCGGCGGCTGTCAGCTGCTCTGGCTGCTGCGCAATGTGGGCGCTGTCCTGCGTGAGGTGCTCCTGCCGCAGTAATCAAGGGAAGCGACCCAGCCGTGTCGATGGGGTGAGCGTATTGGTATGCGCATAAAGCAATGTTTAGGGCTGACGCATGTGCAGGCGGAGAAGGGCAGGGTGTCGGCGGCGGCGCTGGGGGGGGGGGGGTAGCAGGGCATACCCAAGTACACACACGAGTTCACACCCACCTTGTCAAGGAAGGCCCGCAGTATGCCTACGGCCTTGGCGCGGTCGTGGCAGGGATAGATCATGATCGTTTCACGCCCAATCCACGCGATGAGCCACGCGTCCACCTGTGAGCATGAAGGAAAGTGCGCACGGTTGCGCGCCGTGGGTGTGTATGGCCTGTGCCGCAGCACACGGGAGTCGGACTGACCATAGCTCTTGCGGACTGTTGGTCGCCATGCAGCCAGCCAGGCTGAGAACACAGAAGGCGGCAAGGAAGCGAAGTTCCTCCTGCCGGCCTGCTGGTGGTGGTGGTGCTGCTGCAGGCCTCCTGCCGTGCTGTTTGTTATCCCTGTTCCCATGCTGCCGCCGACGGTTCGGCACCTGCATATGCCGCCACGAGTACTGCTGTAGTAGCCAGTAGGGTAATGCTCGCTGCAGCCCTTGGTGTGCATGCCATGCGACCCATACGCACCAGGTCCGTCATGACGGCAATGGGCTTGAAGTTCGGGCTGACGGAGTTGGCTGCGACGAGCTTCGCGGCCAGCTGGTCTACATGGCTGCAAACGCAGGCATACATGGCCACACGCCCTGTTTCAGCGGAACAATCGTGCGCAAGCTTCTCCACACAGCAGGCACATAAGAGCGATTTGTCTCCCTCCCTCCCTCCCTCCCACCCGCCCTCCCACCCGCCCTCCCACCCGCCCTCCCACCCGCCCTCCCACCCGCCCTCCCCCCCCTCCCTCTCTCCCCTGCCTCCACGCACCTAAACGTGCCCGATTGCGACATGCACTCGTATCCTGCCTCCCCTCTCACCCGGACTTGACCTCCTTCTTCAGTTCCACCACTATGCGCAGGCCTAGGTGTGGCGAAAACGCCTGCACAGCTGCCGAAGTGCAGAGGGCTAGGTCGCACGAGCCTTTGAGCGCCAGCACGTCGGCGCCCGGCAGGCGGCAGTCCAGCATGTGCTGCTGGCCGACGCAGTCGATCCACTCTGCGCGGCGGCCCAATAATGTGTGACGACTGTCAGCTCTACGCAGCCGCAGTCGCCCAGGTCACAATTCATGAGTACAGCAATGCGGCAGTTAGTGTAGCTGCGGTCCGTGCAACCCCAACTGCATCCCACAAGCCCAGCAAGACCAGTAAACAGAGGCAATCCGGACAGAGGTCCGCAGCGGTCCGGGAGACAAGCGGGCGGTTCGTGATTGGGTTTAGGAGGCGAGCGGGCGATTCGGGATTTAAGGGTCACACTATTGCGCTGGTCAGTCGCCACCCACCGTGCTTGGGCGGTGCAGGAATGTTGCGCTTCATCCAAGGGATGGCCGCAGTGGGCTGTGCAGCGTTGCTCTCCGAGCAGCTGGTCCAGGTGAATGACTCGGTGCCCAGCACTGGCTGCGCGTCGAGCGGCGGCTCCGACACTGCCTCAATCTGCTTCATCCCCAAGGCACTTGAGATGCGCTGCAAGCGGCGCGCGCTGACCTTGCTTATGGACATGCCTGCAGTTGAACACACATGAACATCACAAGCTGCATTACGAGTAAGCGTGTCCTGTGAAGCGCACCAACTCCGACCAGTACATGCCAATGATAAATCACGATACCCCATCCTCCTGATGATACAAATGCGCCTTCACTGGCCAAACTTGTTCTCCTTGTCATGTAACGCTGAGCTCCCATCACTGGCACTACCATATATGACACCGTTGAACCCATGATAAAATGCCCATGCTATCACACTCTCACACAGCAAGCACCAGCGGCACCAACCGCCCATGCTATCATACTCTCACACAGCAAGCCCCAGCGGCACCAACTGACGCGGAGGCACCAGCGGCGCGTGCGCCCGACACGGCCACGGCTACATCTGGAGCCCGTCAAGCCCGATTGCTGCAGCTACGGCAAAAGCGTGCTCGGCTGGAGGGGACTTAGGAACCGGCTGCGCAGCGGCCGCGCAACGACGGGCCCTCACTAGGCGAGGCGGCTGCGGCAGGAACAGGGGTGGGGGTGGGGGCGGCTGCGGCGGCAGCAGGGGTGGGGTGGGGGCGGCTGCGGCGGCACCACCACCACCAGTGGCTGTCAGAGGCGTGGGAATGCCGCGCTCCAAGAGTACCGCCCGGGGTGGTGCCGGAACAAGCAAGCTGTGCCAGGCCTGCAACTGGCCTATCAAGGCGGCAAGGGGTTCGGGTGTGACGCACGGAGGGGAGGGAGTGCTGTGCACATGGAACCGCGGAGAGCTCCCTCGCGGTATCTGCAAGCAGCCGCTGGGCACGCACACCAGCATGTGTGGGCGGCCGAGCGGGTTCAGTGTTTCCTGGGATGACTTACTCAAATGCATTCGTGCGTGTGGAAGAGGTTACGTGTGAGAGAGTGGATGCGGTACTTGGGCGAGCGTGGCTGGCGGGTGCCGAACAGGTGACCCGGAAAAGACGCGCTATTGCTGGCAAAGCTAGTCACCAGTGTAGGCGCTTATCCGATATATCATTGCAACTGAATCAAAGTCTACAAAAGCCGCGAGGAAGGCAGGCGGGCTAAGCCTCGCGACCGCGGCATTCTCCTGGAGACACGAGTGTACCGGTAATGCATCTGAGTCTGAGAGCAAAGTGCTTAGGTAAACACGAAATGTCTCGGCGCGCTTCGCGCGCGTACCCTTTCCCTTTCCCCCTCTTTTTCCCACTACCAAGTTTTGCCGGGGACGCCGGCTTCGCGAAATCGGGGTGGGGTGGGGTGGGGTGGGGGTGGGGGAGGGCGGCTTGGCGAGTCCGTTTCGGGGTTCCCTAGGCTAGGACAACCAACTCACCAGCTCCTGTCGCGTTACCCACGCCCAGGTCAGACGCCGAGGCTGCACGACAGACATGTTGCTTGTCGCAGTCGGGGAAGGGGACATAACTCCCCGTCCCCAACGCTCCCCAACCTCATTCCCCTTGACCGACAGGTCTAGACTCTAGAGGCCCCTGCAATGCAGAAAGGAGTCTTCCAGCACTCCATGTTCCCACAGGAGCCCCCTAACACGTGCCCACTAGGTGCCAACCCGAGCTACCAGCAACTCAAATCAGCAGCACCTCACCTCCAGCTCCCGTGCTTTGTGAGCCCGGCCCTGCCGCCGAGCCTGCAGGACGTGGACACGCGCACACGTCAGCCACTGGCAGTGGGGATTCGCAGCCTTCAGGGCCTTTTGACAAGCCTACTAGGACCACAAGGCGCCAGCAGATACCGTACCGCATTTCGCGAGCAGTATGTCGACAATGGCGAGGGGGAATTGCAATTCCTTGAGGCTTTCTCGTGACGCCAGGCTGAGCGTGTCCTTGTCATACCCTTCCTGGTGCAGCGCGTTGATATTCTCCTCGCTGAGCTTTTTATACAAGCGCTCCCCCAACTTCTGTTGCAGCCAGGCTTTCAGGTCATCCATCGCCGTGTGTTCGCGGTCTTCATAGTATTACAATGACCTTCTACAGTGTATAGCACGTGAAAGCAGGTGAAAAGCGGAGCACACAAATGCTCTCGCATCAGCCCCTCCCCCATCGAGACCCCGTGCATCGGCCAGCTGCACTGCTGCATCCCCTTGCCATAGGCCCCGCCTCGGCAGACCTTAGACGAGCTCGACCCGTAGGGGTGGTGGGGCGCTCCGCACTGGTGCACTTCGTGCATCGCGAACATGTCCCCTAGGAACGCTGTCGCACTCATCTGCATCCAGACGCAGCTTCCGAGCGCCGCGCGTGCTAACAAACCCCGGTGACGCGTGTGCAGCCCCGAGGAGTCCATGGGAGGGGGGCTCGTCCCCATGCGCCGCCTCTGAATCTTACACAAGCCGCACCGCAGCCAGGGGAGGTAGGAAACAATGTGCCAGACCCCACGTCCCGAAATCCCCAGGGAACCCCGTTGAGGGGACCCGCCTTGAGGGGCCGACCGACCGACCAACCGCTCAACCGGCATTTGTTGCGAAACAGCTGTACCACGTACCTGCCAAGTCTGCTTGCCCACTCTCATTCAGATGTTATTGCAGCTTTGCACATCTCACGCGATGAACGCCAAGTCACCAGCCCCCCACGCACCCTTCTCGTATAGTGCCATGGCCTAGGCCGACCGACCCCCGAAAACATGTCCTTAGGGGGCAAACCCCCCAAACCGTCTACGATGCCGCCAGATTTGCGCCCAAACCATCCACACTGCGTAGATGCGCGGCCCCAAACCCACCAACAATTCTCCGCCTTCGGTGGATTTGGGGCAAGTTTTTACAGTGTAGATGGAAGATACGGGCACTGAACCTTTGTGCCACCAGCTCCCAGGCCCCAGGGTTGCTGCATTCCTTAGCACTCCGTACCAGTCTGTAGCACCCTGCGGCACCCAGTTAGTTCTCCGTAAAATTGTTGACTTCACCCGCGAACCCAGCCCCCCCCATGCACGTTCAAACCCGCCCCCTGCCGAAGTCCGTGTGACTCCTCAAACAGTGAGTCCAAGCCAAGCTACGCAACCGCCAGAGCCCCACCGTCTGTATCAATGCCGTGCCGCTTCACACCTTCCACTGCTTCCGCCGCGATTGGCCCCAACGCCGTCATCCGAACCTCCGTACTTCATGGTATGTCGTGTCCAGCCCCCGCTACTGCAAACACCACCGCCCTGGCTCGCACCACGTACCACACAACTGGTTCAGAGCCGTGATCACCTATACCAGTATTTATAGCCTCCAAGTAGGACCCGCTGGATTCCCGCTGGATTAAGGAAACGAAAAGCCCTTGTGGAGGCACTCCCGCTGGACAGCGACGCGCAACAGCACCGCCGCATCAAGGCGCCCTCAGCTGATGTATGCCTGGTCACGCACCAGTGGCAATCACCGGCAACGGCACGCGAGTGACACGCCCGGTACAGCACAGGCTAAATTGTATGAATGCAAGTGAGACGTTCGCCTCACTCACTTTGTAAATTGTGACCAATCAACAACGCCTCGACACGCCGCACTGCCCCCAACCATCCATGCCCCATACGCATCACAGTGCCATGCGCTGTGCCTGCCGCAACTGTCGACACAGGGACAATCATATACTACCACACACAATGGACTAAGGACAGCACAATTGCCTGCAAACATAATCAGCCCTCTCGAGCGTCCGTGCTCAACTAGTTCCTCAGCAACACCAACACACACACCTTCTCACCCATGCCCACGTGCCACCTGTGCCACCATGACGCGTTACCTGCCGTGACGGACGCCCAGCCACTCAACAGCGCGCATAAGCCCCAGGAATAGATCCTCAGAATGTGGTTGAAACAAGTGGCCCCCAGCAATACCACGTGTCGGCCCGCCCTGGCTGATGGCGCACGAGCCCCGACGACTGGCCCGACGAGCACCACAGGGCATGGCCTAATGCTTGCCCAGCCATACCCGGCCATCCAAGTCGTGTTGCTGTGAAAGTTAGTTATCGCCATTCACCTTGTGTGGCTTATTCCCAACGTATAACAGTGCTGCCCGACTAAGGCCGCCACGGGCCACGCCTGCACGGATGCCGGCATTTGCAGAACAGGATTTGAGCTGCAGAACGCGCATCCAGGACAGTGCCCGAATACTGCTGTCCCCGGCAGCCTGCCTATTGTTGTGCCACATTATCCCAGCAGCAAGAGCACTGTAGCGTGCCCATCAACTCGACCCGCAAGCTCGCCACCCACACGGCACGGTACATCCACACATAAAGGACAACCGCCGCAGCTTATGAATGCCATCACACTTGATGAGCCCCCGAATGTGCTTGAACCCGAATCATGCGAAGCACACAAAGATTGCCCTGCGAAATCACATGCACGTTCCACATGCTGCCGCAAGGGAGGCTACGGCCTCCTCAAATTAGTTGGATTATGCGTGTACTACGTGTGCGCTGTGTATGCGATGCTCAATTAGGTGATCGTATGACAGCAGTCCTGCACGGGCACAGAGCCCTGCACGGGCACTTGATGACCGATTGGTCTCATGAGTATCTTTGCCTTATGCCCCTTCAGGAATAAAGTATGCCTACTGTATTTTGGGCAACGCATGCAAACAGTGGACTTGTCCCTACATAAGAAACAACACGCATCGTACATGAGAAAAGTTGCATCGTACGCCCCGCGTGCGCACGTCGGCACAGTTGTGCCACAGCCCTGGGAGTCTCAGCAGTGTCAAGGGCCGCACAGCCATAACAAGCTTTGCTGAGAGTAAAGCCACTCACAGCTTTGGGGAACATGAACGACGACCGCATGAATAATCGTAAGGCTCTTGCCCTGGCCCTGAACGCCTTCCGTACGTCGCTAGTAGCAGCAGGTGCGTGCTGCAGGCAGCGACAGGAAGGGCGGCAACCTACTTGCCTCACTGCCACCGCCACCGCTAGATATATATACTTGCTGGATAGATCCCAAGCGCGGCCTGCAGGCTACAGCGCCTGCAGCTGCTGTGTGATGATGGTGACCAGCTCGTTGGCCTTGGGGCGGCGCGAGGGGGTGGCGCCCCAGCACTGCTGCGCCAGGGTCCTGGGGGCGAGCGGGCGGGCAGCAGCACCGGCCGGGCGATGGAGCCGGTGGGGGAAGGGGCAGGCGGCGTCAGGACCGGACGCCAGGCGTCAGGAGCGAAGGCCAGGCGTCAGGAGTGGAGGCCAGGCTGCCGTTCTGAGGGGCTGGGCATGCTTGTGTGGCGACCGTACATGCACACGGCGAGGCCAGGGCGGGTGGTCTGCGCCAGCAATGCGGCCATGCCTGGATCTACAGGTCCAGCAGACACGCATGTGCCTACCTGTACGCGGACGGGACGTTGTCACTGAACGTGGGCCGGGCGCCCTTGTACACCATCCGCGGGATCTTGTCCGGGTGCACTTGCGGAAAAGGCCGGGCGCCGCCGGCCAGGAGGTCCCAGCACAGAATGCCTGCACACGCACGCGCACACGCACACGCACACGAACAGCAACACAGCAATCGATCGGGCCGTCGGGCGTCATGCCATGGCCACGACACAAGTGGGGCGTTGGCTCGCAGCAGTACAGTCGTACGTGTCGGATGATTTTGTGGCACAGCTGCAGCTAGCGCGGTCATGGCGCGCGCGTGCGGCCGACCCGCCCGTTGTCACCCGGCCCATGCGCAACAGGGCTCACCAAAGCTGTAGATGTCAGCGGACGCGTCAATTTTGGCCTCTGCATTATATGCAACACGATACGCAGTACGGGCAGGGCAAGCAACGCATGGTGGCGGCGAGCGCGGTTGGGGGGAAACAACATGATGGGTGGGGGGAAACCCAGAAGGACCAGCAGGCGGGAACCTCTACCTCTGCATCCGTATCGTCACGGCCATGCACATGCTGCACTAGATCATGCGCTGCAGATCTGTACTTACTTCCGGGCATGCACTCTGGCGCCATGTGCGTAACCCTGTGGTGACGACGTGCAAACGCAGGGATGAAGCAGCACGGATAGATCGGACGGGTGTGGCACCACGGCACGCGAGCGCAATGGATGCACAATGACGTACATCATCTTGTGATTCTGTAAAAGCCTAATTGCAATCGGCACACGTAGGCACACTGGCGTGCCGCCGACGCCGCGGCGGTGGGGGACTCACGTGCCGCAAGCCTGGTCGACGTTGGCGAAGCGACCGCCGTCCTCTCCCTTCTGCGAGTGCAAAGAAACAGACAGCGTCTCAGCGCGTGTTGCAGCATGGTGCACTTGGGCCCCCGGAGCGTGTTGTGCTTTGTGATGCTAGCGGCAAATGCAAGGTGTCCGTCATATGCGGGGTCGTAAGCGCTCAAGCCGCCATGCTGCACGGCCCGCCGCCGTACCTCGTTGAGGTGCAGCACGAACCCAAAGTCCGCAAGCTTGACGGTGAATCCGCGGTAGTCACTGGGGTTGGACTTGAGTAGAAGGTTGGCGGGCTTAACATCTGTGCGGCGTGTGTGCAGGCCCAGCCACCGGTAAGTTAGACCCAAACCAAAATGAACAAGACCCATGAGAGTGCAGATAATAGTTGATGACGCGGTACGGCTGGAGACGCCCTGCAACGGCAGAATAATGTCGCCCACCTCGGTGCACCAGGTTCATGGAGTGCAGGTGCCTCAGCGCCAGCGCCACGTCCAGCAGCACCATGTACACGCCCTTCATGTCGTACCTGCGTGTGCGTGCCGAGGGGAAGAACAGAGAAAGGCTCACACCCACGCACCGACAGGGCCAGCAGCTGGGCATGCAGCCGGGCAGCCGGGCGCACGACAACTGCTTGCTGATGCATTCCTGTACCGTGCCTGCCGCCCCCGTGCAGGAAAACACTAGCGACCCTAGGCTCGCAGGCCGGGCACCGCCGGCGGCTTGCTTGCAAACGCTATGCTGCGGAACCCAGCAACACCCGCTGTGCTGCCGAATTCGTCCCCTCCCATGCCCCGTGGGTGCCCGCTCGACTCACATGAACGATGAGGAATACACGCCGTAGGCCGCTGCGCGCACCGGCGTCCGCGCCAGGCGCGGGAAGGCGCGGCTCTGCAGCGCCGCCCCGAGCGACCCCGCGTCGCAATACTCCGCCAGGATGCACGTCACACGCGCCTCGTTGTCGCCTGACCGACCGGAATGCGATTGCGGGGCATCTCAAGACGTGTGAGATTCTACTACTGAGACACGCGTCATGTGTAAGAGGGGCTGCGTGTGTGGATATCACAAGGCGGCTGGAGCGGACTTAGGTGCATTGGGCGTCCAGCTGCGCGCCCGGAAGTCCCCGACGTTTGCGCATGCAGTGGTTATGCGCCTGTGCGCGACCCCGGCTGTGGGCGATCGACCCACAGCTCACCCATCTCAGCAGGCACCGGCGGCGCGGGCTCCAGGTACAGCGATCGCGGGTCAGTGATGCCGCCCGCCTGCTCGTCCGGCGCCGCACGGCTCCGTAGCGCCTGCGCCGTAGCAGTGGCAAAAGAAGGACCTGGATTAGGTAACCGTGCGTTGCGGGGCTGACGGCCTCGGTCGACCTTGCAGCATCATTTGCATTAGTTTGCTTTGTCGCCTCGCTCGTCAAGCAGTGGCATGTGTGCCGCAATAACGCACCACGTTGTTGAATGTGGAGTAGAACTGGACGATGTTGGGGTGGCTCTGAGGATAGAGGATTGAGCGGGGCCGTTGGATGGGCAGAGAGGCGACGCGAGGCTCGGCCAATCAAGAGTGGCGGTTGCACGCACAATCAACAGTGCTTTCCCTTGCTTGGCAGCTTTTGCTTTCCCACACATGGTTGCTCCAACCACTCACCGCACTGCCCTGCACCGCTAGCTCCATTGCGTTGCGCAGCAGCTCCCGCCGGGCGCGCAGCTGCTTGGCTGGGTTTGGGGCGGCGGCGGGCGCCGGCCCGCCGTCCGGGCCGGGCGGCGCGGCCGCAGCGGCTGCGGCCGCGTCAACCTCGCCCTCGACGTCCGGCATTTCCATGAGCTGCACGCATTGCAAGGAACGAAATGCAGGATACTAATGACAACCTGGCCGGGGGCTGGCCACAAGCGCGAATGTGTGGCTGTGTTGCACTTCTGCTTGCGGCGGCGGTGATGGGCCACAACCAGCTGGCAGGCTGGCCCGTGTGCCCACTACTCGCACGCTAGCGGCAACGAGGTTCGCACCTTGACTGCCACTTGCAGGGTGCCGTTCAGCAGTCCCTTAAGCACCACACCGCCGCCGCCGCGGCCCAGCACCTCTTGCAGCTCCTGCGAGCATGGGTTTTGAGCGCGCTGTGCACGTGAGCGGCGGCAAAGTTCATAGGCGCATAGCGTGCGTGAAGAGGATCTGCATGATCGCCGCATACCGTACTCGTCAGCACTCAGCAGGTGGCCCAAGCAAGCAACGGCCATGCATGACCCTCACCAGCTGCTCCAAGTCGCTCGTGAATGTGCCCCTGCGGTTCAGATGCGGCGCAGCGGGCGGTCCGGAAAAGCAGGTGAGCAGCGGCAAGCACTGGCGCGATAAGGCTGGCTGCCAGCGGGATGTCAAATAAACACCGCCGCCGGCAATCAAGCGCCAGAATTGCACACATACGGTATAATCGGGCCGAAGGACATGTGCTCACCCTGTCGCCCCGTTCCTGACGGCCGATGCATGAATCGTAGCCTGCAGGCGGCGAAGCAGAAGGAGAGTTCTCACATGGAAACGGCAGATGTGTTGCTCCTGATTGCGTCCGAAGCGCAGGTTACCCGAGTGCGGCCACCACAGCTTCCCGAAACCATACGCCCCAGCCATCGCCCGCCATGCTTTACCTCCCTACCCCAGCCTCCCGCCACGAACGCATACACTACAAACCCACACGATTACACACACACACACACACACACACACGCACACGTACATGGATGCTGGACACAAGCAGGTCCATCTGCTTCTGCGCCGTGGCGCCGCCCGCCTCCACGCCCGTGACGTGGATGATGGAGGCGCTGCGGCCCGGGCCGCCCGGCGTGAGGCCTTCACCTGTGTCCGGCGGGTGGATGGACCTCAGCACAGCAGCATCAGAAAGTAAAGGTGTGGTGGAGGCCGGTTTGGCAAGGCACAGAGCTGCCCGCCGCAACGCTAGGGGCATTCCGGTACTGCTGCAAGAGGTCATCACCAACCAAGACAAAACCTCGCTCCACACGCCGCCCCACCCCAAGCACGCATGGTGCCTCACCTGTGCCCGTGGTGGGTAGGTCCCCGGTGCCCAGCAGCAGGTCCAGGATGTCCTCAGCCGGCATCGTCGCCGTCCTCGCCAGGCTGCTGCCGCCGGTCTCCAGCGCGCGCCCCTCGCCGCCCGCGGCCGTGCCCGCGTTTGGTGTAATGTTGCGGCTCGCTGACGTGCTGGCGGCCGTGGCGCCCGCCGCCAGGCCCAGCGTGACGCTGCGCGCCAACGTCATGCTAGGGCTGCGGCCAGCCGTTCCCGAGGGAATGCGGAGAGCGCGCTGGCCTGCGGCCGCGGCAGAGCTGCCGGCGGTGCGGCCGGGCATGTGGCTGGCGCCGCCCTGCCGCGGGTCCATGCCCAGCAGGGAGGCGCGGCGCATGCTTGAGGAGCCTGCCGTAGTGGGATGTGGAAGGGGCGCGGCGCGGCAGGGTGTGTGCTTCGTTGCCGGGCTCAGTGCACGCAACGCACATGCGTCTGTCGGGAGCCTGCATTGAGCTTGAGATCCAGTGGTGAGGCAGGAGGATTGTGACGCACCGCACTACAGCGCACCGCTCGCATCCTGGACGCTGGGACCCTGCCGGCTTCTCCACAGTTCAGAACCAAAAGGCTATTGATCGCCAATAGGCGGCGGTTCAGAATCAGCGCTGGAGCTAGAAGCGACTTCGCGAGTCCATGGACAGGATGGGTATTCACGGGCCCAGATAATAAAGACCCCGCCCCGTCCCAATTGACCCTCTTTCCGATGTCTGGTTAGCAGTCTCTGCTGGCGGGCATAGCATTGCACGGTGTGTGGTATTGCTGTTTGGTTAACTGTTAGCTGTGCTTCTGCTTGAAAGCGGGACGCGGCTGTACACATGGGGGGCTTGCGTGCTGCACGGACCGACGACCCCGGCTGTGCCCGGGATAGGAGATGAGGTAGTTTCGAAACCTTCGACCTCAGACATTGCACCAACATGGCGTGGGCGCAGCCCACTTTCCTTCTTACGAGGGAGAGCCATCCTTCTTGTGCACATCCCACCACAGGGCAGAGCCCGTTCCCCCTCCCCCGAAAGGCCCTGCGCGACCGCACCTCGCAAGGCGGCCTCAGCGGCGGTTTTGTCCTGCTGCTGTGCATGCACGACGTCCAGGTCCGCAGTGGTCAGGTAGCTACTCGTCAGCATGCTGCTGGGGCTGAGGGCCGTGCCCATGCTGCCGCCGGCGTCGCCGCCAGTAGTGACGACCAGCCGCCGGCTGCGCCCCAGCAGCGACTCAAGCAGCGCTGCATCGGCGCGCACGGCCCCACCTGGCCCACTGGCGCCAGTTGGGACGTGCGGGTCCTCCAGGGCGCCGCCGCCGCCCAGTCCGGCGCCACGCAGTACCGCGTACGTCCCCACTTGAGCCTGCGCAGATGCAATGGGGCAGCAGCAGCAGGTCGGAGTGTGCGTGACGGACAGGCATTCTGACAGGCCTTGTTCCTTGGGGTACTTTCACGCACCCCAGCAGTGGCCCCATTCCGGAAGCGGGTCGCGCGGAGACACAGGCGCTGACCCCACAGCGCGTGGCTGCCCCACTTGTGTAAGCAAGCCATCAGGTGCACTCAATTAGCATTCGCACTATCTACAGATGCGACACCGTGCGTGCACCTGCTGCACAAGCCGCCGGTCAATCAACCGCGCACCTGTTTGAGCAGCTCATACTCGGGCGCCAGCGGGCCGCGCAGCTGCTCGCGAAACGGCGATGCCAGGGCCTGCGCAGTGGAGGCCGTGCAGCGACTTAAGCATACGCAGCAGCACAAGCGCAGAGCGAGAAGAGATGTACATGCGACCAGACTACTGGCAACAGCGCAGCCAGGGCGCGCGAGCCTGTGTGCCTGCTGCGGCATCCCCATCCTATGACACTAACTCGTGCCCACCACGTGCCCACCGCCCACCTGGTCGATCAGCTCCTGGCAGCTCTCCCGCACCGCCTCCAGCAGCGCTGCCGGCAGCCGCTGCGCGAAGCACACATACAGGCCCAGCGCAGCGCCGGCATCGCTGCTGCCGCCTGGCCCTCCTGCCAGAGGCGGCGGCACCGGCGGGACCCGGCCTCCGGGCTCGCTCGCTCCGGTCCGTTCTAGAGACAGTGTGAGCAGCACCAGCGATTGTGGCGGCGCAGGCGGCCCCGGCGCCGCTGAGCCCAGCGCCGCCGTGGCGTTCGTGGCGAAGTTGCCTGACGTGACGGCTACGGCCGCGCCGGAGGCGGCTCTGTGTGCGCCGTTTGACGTCGGGCGCGCGATCGGGCTCGTGATGGCAGCGGCCAGCATGCCACTGGCAGTGGATGCGCGCGTCTGCGCCGCGGCGCTGCCGCCGGGGGGGCCGCCAGCAGCTGCTGCGTGCGGCCCGGCGGCGGTGTTAGGGGCAGGGTGGTGCGCACCGGCGGCAGCGTGCGCCTGTGCCAGCACGGAGCACAGCAGCACTATGTCGCGGCTGGGGTTGTGCACGCCCTGCACATACAGCTGCGTGTCATCAACCACCGCCGCCGTCGCCGCGGCAGCAGCTGCTGCCGCCGCAGCCTGCCCCGCGGCGGTGGATGTGGTCGCCGTAACCGCAGCAGCAGCGGGCAGTGCGGCGGTATCGGCTCCACCGCCGCCGACGTTTGGCGTGGAGCGAATGCCCAGCAGCCGCTCCCGCTCCCGCAGCGCCGCCGCCTCTTGCTGCCGGAGCGCCAGCACCGTCGCCAGCAGCGTGTGCTGCATCGGGAACGCGTTGGCGTGCAGCGCCGCAGGGGCGGTCCCGCCGCCGGCCGCGGCAGCGTTCACCGTTGCCACGTCCGCCGCCGACAGCGGAATCACCACGGACGCGGCGGAGAGGTTGCGGCCGGCGAAGCTACCCAAGCCAGCTGTGTAGTGTGCGCCCGAGAGCGGCCGCGGCGTGTGCGAGCTGCCGCCATTGGTGGGGGCGCCGGCGGCGGCCCCAGCGCCGTTCGCAAGCGACGAAAAGAAGCGCGAGATGGAACGAAGGCTGGGGGCTGTGTCTGCTTCTCCAGTTGGCCCCGCCCTGAGTTGGGGCGGCAGACATGAGGCAGCGATGATCAGGTCAGGCATTCAGGCCCCAACCCGCCCCTTCCCCCATTGGCGTGATCGGGCTCGGCCCCGATTCCTCAGCCCAGTCCCAGCACGCACGGGTGCGCCCATTACGCTAGTGGTGGCTACATCCCATCTCCCTTTACTTTCCGCCACGCGTGCGTGCCGACCCACCTCAAGGGGCTGGTGCTGTTGATAGTCGTCGCGACACCCGCTAAAGCCCCCGCGCCTGCAGTACCCGGCGTTGCCCCTACCGCCGCGGCCGCCGCCGCCGCGGTCGCCGATGTTGGGATGGTGGGCGCGCTGACTCGCCCCATTTGCGGCGTCAGCAGGCTCCGGCGGCCCCGTCGGGACGCCGACCGGGTGCCGGTAACGCCGCCCATGGTTTCGCCGGCTCCGTAAACCGCATCGTCCAAACAGCTGCCGGTGACATCGCACACCACACCGCTGCCGGCGCTCGGCTGCAGCCGCAGCAGCAGGCCCAGCAGCGCTTTCGCCTCCGTCTGCGGCAGTGGCGACGGCGCAGTCGCCGGCGCGCTGCCGTCGCTGGTAGGCGCGGAAGTGCCGCTGGGCTGCGGATGCGCGGGCGGGACCATCGCCACGCCCACGTATGCATCCAGTATGAAGCGGCGCTTAACGTGCTCCACTACCGCCTGTGAGGAGCAAGCGCAAGATGGAGGACCTCACGACATGAGCCCAAACCCTGCTTCGCGTGGCGTCCGCGCACAGCGCGGCGGTATATCTGGGGAAGCACTCTGCGCCATCGGCCTGAGCACAAGCGCCTCGAACAAGTCCAGCCGAAGGCTAAAACGAGAGAGTCCATCTTGATTGCACATGACCCGCACGAACGAACGCAAGCCCCGTGCGCGCGGTCGCTGCTCACCTCCACGAGCTCACACACCAGCGCCTGCAGGCTGCCGGCGCTGCGCAGCCGGATCACCGACTGCGCCAGCCACAGCAGTTTGTCCGAGCCCGAGCCCATCTGCGGCGCGCAGCAGATTGGGTAAGTCATGTGTACCGTACCGTATGGGGGACGTCAAGGGCGGGACTCTGGGACAGCTTGGGGACAGCTGAGGGCCTCGTGCTACAACTGAACATTAGATGCATGCCTGCCCTCTGATGCCCGTACACAACAACCATACCGTATCCACTCCTCGCCCCCTTGCCAGTAAGCAAGCATCTGCCAGCTGTTCGCGAGCCCATGCAGCGCTCAGCCGACCCACCAGGCACATGGACGCGGTGAAGGACAGCGACCGCAACATGTCTGTGTCCCGCAGCAGCGCCGCGGCCGGCGACGGAGCCATGTGACCCGACGTGGCCGCGCCGGCTGCCGTTGCTCCCGACGCCGCCACGAACACCGACAAGGTCGAGTTGCCCAGCGTCGCCGCCAGCGCGCGCGGGCCCGACACGGGCACGTGCGTGTTGGAGGGGCCCAGGCCGGTGCTGAGGATGCTAACGGAGGTGTGGGTTTCGGACGTCACAGGTGCCGTGGCCGGCGCTGTGTGCCGCTCCTCCAGCAGCAGGGCGCCGACCATGCGGTCGCCCTGCATCAGCGGCACCGCGGCCATGTGGATGCAACGGAAGCTCGAGGGCGAGGTCACGCAGCCGGCAGGCGCCAGCGGCGACGGCGCGGAGGTGTCGCGCGGGTAGACGACGCGTGTCGCCGGCGCCTGTAAAGTGAGTCGCGGCAAGTTTCGTGATCAAATGCAGGTATTACGAAGAGGTATCGCAAGATTAGGGACGCGTGGTGCATAGACCGGCTGTAGTGTTTTGGCGTGGTTATTTGGGGCCAACCCAGATCGTTTGGAGGGGCGGGGGGAAGAGGCAGGCTGCTCGCGCCTCACAGCACCCCACACGGGCCCCACATCCCCCCCTCGCGTCCCTCACCCGCACGTTGTGAGCCTGGCTCAGTAACTCCATGCGCACGCCCTCCTCAACCGCCGTCGCGCTGGCAATGGTGGAGCCCGAGCTGCGGCCGGGACCCCCGCCGAGCCCGGGAGCGCCCGCAACCACTGCCAGCGCCGCCGCTGAGGCGGCAGCGGCGTGCGCGCCCACCGCTATGAGCACCAGGTCCCAGTCCACGCCCGTGAGGCCAGACGCCGTCTCCACGAGGCCATAGAGCCTGGGACGATGGCAGCGGGCAAGGCGCAGGTGGGGTCGGCGGTGACTCGAGTCAGCGTAAATTGGGTGACCAAGATATCCGCGGCACCGTTTTTTGCAATCCGACGCGCATTTGCTATTCTTTACAGGCTCCACATTGTTGACAGGGCAGCAAGACAGCAGGGCGTGTCGGAGCACTGCGTTTTTCTGCGGCGGGGTCAATGGCTGTTTCCAACTGACGTCCCAGGTCCCAACGTGCACGCGGACTGTGGCTCACCGAGCACACATGCCCCGGTCCTCGAAAGCGCGCAGCAGCCCCGAAATTCGACTTAGCCACGAGTGTACCGGGGCTGACAGAAGCGCAGCCTGGAGGCCATCGAGTGCCTGCAGCCATCATTTAACAGCTACATGAGTTAAATTATGCGCTTGCGTTTCCTGCGGCGAGCCGAGCCTGCGCCAAAAACACGGGCACGCGAAGGTCGCGACACGCGCTAACCTGGACCTAACCACTGCCTGCATATTTACCTCTGCAGCGAGAGCACTGCAAGGTGCTGGCCCGGCCGGCACGCTGGCTGGTGCAAGGGTTTTCGGGCGGTTTTCGGGCGGTTTGAGTGCCTCCTGCTCCTCCCTTGGAAGCTCCTCCTGCTTAACATGCGGCTTGAAGCAGTCAAAGATGCCCATTCCGTGCTGAAAATGCAGGCGAGCAAGCGGCTAGAGTTCGCCTCGCTTTAATAATTCGACTTGAGCTCGCGTGGTCACATGTAGTGCTTGGCCCAAGTCATGGATATTTGATTGAACGTAGCTGGGCAATGAGGACAAATTAAACAAGTTCGTCACCGGTGTTCTGCGATATCTATGTTTTATCTCTGGGTTTTGCCTTCTATGTAATAGCACATGATACGGTAAATACAACGAGTCTGTGGCGCCTCAGTCTCAAAACGCGTCGATCGAGGCGAGTCATCCGGTTTGCCGCCAGTTTGAGTCCCCTCGACACGGCGAGCCTCCACACCCCGGCCCACGCTATGTCAGCATATGCACCTCACACCTTGTCTAATGCGTTTCAGTAGTGACATAGCGCCAAGTTAAGCGTCACAGCATCAACATACCTCTCACGCAACAGCAGAGGCAAGCCACGGCTACTACCCGACCGCCGCGCACGACCGTTCATCCAAGCTTCCGCGCGCATGATCAGGGCAACACCGTTGTGGCCTTGAATCTCCACCTCGTGACACCGCACTGCCCCTCACCCTTGGAGTCCATCCTGCATACCGTACACGTACGTAAGCGGTGACCAAGCGGCACCATTTCTAGCTACAGGCCGCCAAATGAGACGGCAAAGAGCGGTTGGTGACCACGGGCCCCTGCAGTCACCTCGCAGTGTGCTCACATCACCACAGCAGCTTAACCTAATATGCAAACGGCACCTGCAAAATGTGCACACCACGCCGGCACCTGCGCTAAAACAGCAATAATTTCCGCATTCACGCACGCGCGCCCCTGCCATCCTCACGCACCACAGTACCATCCCGCGCCAGGGCAGTTGTCCACACGTACGCAGCAGCTCTCCTGCAGAGCGACAGCACGGCTAGCAGCGGTCACGCGCAAGCTTGCGCTGCGTGGCAACTCCATGGAATGCAACCAAGCCCCTTGCTGTAACCCGATTCCTCTGCAGTACTCACACTCTCACAGCACGCGGTTCCACTTGAACACAGCAACCAGCGTGAAGAAAGTCGCAAAGCAGAAGCAAAGCGTCCCGACGTTGATAATAATGAATCCCCGGATGTCCTGTCAAGGCGAGTACCAGCGTCAAGGCATGTGCCAATGAGGGCGTAAGGCGCATGCGGTATTCCAGTCAGCAATGACGTCAGCCGTGACATGTGCTGACGGCTGCAACGGCCAGTCCGCGTCGACAAAAGACGCCATACAAAACATAGGCCACTGCCCGCAGAACGCCTGGACTGGGCATAGTTGCGCCCCGCCCTCTCGCCCAATCTCGCGCACCCTCCTTGCGCACGCGGCGCGCCCCTGACGCCTCCTCACCTGCGTGATGGTGTCGGGTAGGACCAGGTTCTCCCCCAGCATGCCGGTCATCTGCAAGGGAGGGTCAGCAGAGCCGGGTCGGCAGCAGATTCTCATCGGATGCGTGGCGGGCAGCCATACGTTGCTTACGAGTGCGAAGCTGGTGAGGCAAGCTGGCGACTAGCAACATGCTGGCACGCATGCGCTTGTCATACTGAAGTTCCAGTACAGCCCGGAGGATGCAAAACAGCGTCTAGCTCCAGTGCCATGGCAGATCCTACGCAGTGCCAGGGCTTGGACGCCTGGCCCCGGCCGCCGAGTGCCCCCCCTCACCATGTTGAAGAAGGCCGCGGCAAAGGTGCCCGTGGTGATGAGGATGTCGAACCGGATGAGCTTGTTGCGGCTGTAGTCCAGCTGGATGTTGATCAGGTCCTCCGTGTCATCGATGTACTCGCCTGCCGGTGTTAAACAGCGGGGGCATGATGGCGGCATCGCATCAAGGCAATGCGGCCCTTGCTCGACGGTGTCTAAGCAGGGGCGCGCGAGGCGCCGCTTCCAGGTGCCTGACGCATACCGCTTCGAAGGTGGAAAGTTCCATGACTACACTACACCTCACGCGGTGCTAAGCAAAGCAGCTCACCAATGGACATGAGCGTCTGGTACGTGGTGTCGACGATGATCATGTACGATTCCAGCAGATTCTCCACATCCAGAAAGTCGTGCTCGTGCGGCTCCGGCTGCAGGTCCGACGCCGACATGCCGCCTGCCCCTGGCGCCCCGCCCGCCATGCCGCTGCCGCCCGCCATCGGTGCAGCGCCTGGCGTCATGGCGGCCGCTGCCGACGATGAAGAGCCGCCGCTGTGCCCGAGCCCCAGCGGTGTCCCGGCGCTGGACGCACGCTCCATTGCCGCCGCCTGCGCCATCTGCGCCGCTGCCGCCTGCGCGGCGGCGGCAGCGGCAGCAGCCGCGGCCGCCTCCGCCAGCGCCTCCCCCAGAGCACCCTTCCCCTTCGCCACCGAATGCCGCATCGCGCGCGCCGCCAGCGATGCCGGCCGCATGTACGATGTGCTGATGCTGGATCCCATCAGATTGATCATGGCCAGCTGCTGCGCTGGATCCAGGTGCGGCGGCGAGTGCGCGCCCGGCGGCGAGCCCGGCGAGTGCGGCACCAGGATCGGCACCGCCGCGCCCGCCGAGTTGTGGTGGCTGGGGCCGTGGCCGCTGTGGCTGCCGATGCTAGTGAGCGCCGGCGGCACGCCGCCGGGCGTGCCGGCGGCGGCGGCGGCCTGCGCCGCCTGCGCGGCCGCCGCGGCGGCCTGCATCTGCTGCACCTGCGCCTGCGCGGCGGCGGTGACTGCGGCCAGGCGCATGCGCACCTGCTGCGTGAGGCACATGCGGACCATGTCGTCATCGTCCTCTGCATCAGGAGAAGAAGGGAGGGCGGAGGGAGTGTGTCAGGGGGATAAAGGGTGGGGTGTCCAGGCCTATGAACAGTCAGGCGGCAAACAGGGTTAGTGGCCCCCAAGGACGATGTCAGGGCTGGAGTTGAGGAGCGGCAGTATGAGGTGTGGGCGCCGGTCTGTCGCCAGTCCGTTTCCAGTACCATACTGGGCATGCCACCCCTACCGCACCCTGAGTCAACCTTTGGTTGAGACTTCCCCCCTCGATGCCTCCAACCGGGCGATCCCTTCCCATACTGCCATGCAACCACCAGCGTGCATACCACACGTACGCACCCATAAGCCGCTCCATTGTCTCCCGCACTGCCGCCACACGTGTCACAAGCCGCGAGTGCTGTGTCTTCACGCGCCGCACCTGCGTGGACGCATTCAAACACATGCCAGAAGCGGCGTGTAGCCACACACGTATCTGCACCACAGCCCCCCTCGCAGCCCCCCGAACCGCCGGGATGAACCACCGCATAACGCCCGGCAGGCGCATGCCCCAGGCCCTGCCGCCCGGACCCGTACAGCGCAAACCCGCCCCGCCCCGCCCCGCCAGCCGTTACCGCCCGGCCCTCTGCCTGTACCGCTGCACCCCTCCTGGTGGACCTATTTCGTTGGGCTCGGGCAAGCAATCCCCCACCACCAGCACCACCCACCGCCTCCAGGTTGGCTGTGTCCGCGGTCTTCATGAGCGCCTCCAGCGCCGGCTGGCAGTGCAGCTGCAACACGTCCGTATCGCGCGACAGGTGCGTGCAGATCTAAGGGAGGAAGCAGAGCGCGGGGAAGGGGGGGGGCAAGTGGGTCAGGGGCTCAGGGGAGGAAGGGCAGGGCGGGGGAGGGAGGGGATTCAAGTGGAGAGGAGGTGAGGCGGCAAGGGGGCCGGGAGGAACTCCAGCAAGCCGTGTCGTGGTGGGCATGCGAATAACAGTCAAGCAACGAATTGCGTCGTAATGCACCCAATGGGATCCTGTGGCAACTCCTGACACGACAGCGCATGCGGCGTCAAGCTGCCCCTGCCCGCCCGCCCGCGTGTCCGCCCCTGCGCCGCACCTCCGACAGCGCCGTCTCCAGCACCAGCATCTCAAATGGCTGATACTCCGGATCAAATGCCGTCTGGGACGCCGTGTCGGCCATGCCCCCTTGGGCCCCCATCCCGCCGCCGAGGCTGCCCCCACCCGCCGCCTGATGAGCGGCCAGGCCGCTCGACGTCAGTCCACTGGGTGCGCAACCGCCTGCCGCCCCCGTCCCTGCGCCCGCGCCTGCCCCCGCTGCCGGCGCAGATCCGCCGCCGGTGGGGGTGCGGGCGGAGCCTGCGCGCCCGGAGCCCCCGCCTGCGCCGCCGTGCGCCTCTAGGTGCGCAGCAATGGTGTTGCCGCCGTGCCCGGTGTTGTTGGCTGACGGTGCTGCCGGGTGGCCGCTGCCGCCCGTAGCCCCAAACCCCACGTGAAACGCCGAACTATGCGCATGCCGCTCCGAGCCCGCGCCGGCGCCAGCTCCACCCGTGCTTGCCATCGGGGACCCCAGTCCAGCCACCGAGCCGCCTCCGCCCACTCCGCTTCCTGCAGCGCCGCCGTACGCCCCGCCGCCGCCTCCGCCGGCTCCGGTGCAGGTGACGGTATCGATGTCGGCAAGGGTGGCGCCGTGCTGCAGCGCCCAGTCCATCACCACCCCCTCCATGTGTGCGATAAAGCGGTCCTTGAGCTCCTGGGAGGATGACGCCGCGGCCACGGTGGCGGCGCTGGGCGCGGGTGCAGGTGGCGGCGGCGGGCCGCTCTCGTCCAGCGGCACCACTACCTGTCAGGGTGGCGGCATTGCCATGGACTCGAGACGCGGGCGCGAGACTATGCTGTTTGCTGTTGCCATTGCTGCGGCAGGTAGCTACACCGCCCTGCCTGCCTGACATGGCTGTGTACCCTCCCGTTAGATTTGGGCTTGGCTGCGTTGGCATTGACCAGCCCCGCTCGACTGTCTGGACCATCCCAGTCCTCCTGGGAATGGGCCTCTGCCGCCTCCACCACCTCCATCGCCTTCACAGACATATGCCGCCCAATTGTCGTACATTATTTTGGCTCCACGCCCCAAGACCACGCCTCTGCCATACGTGCATACGTACGCGCGCATACAACCTCAAAGGCACCCGCCCGGGGCGCCGCACCTTGTCGTGCATGATGATGATGCGCACGTGCTCCATCGCGAAGACCAGCGCGTTGTCGCGCACCAGCAGCTGCGCCAGCGTCTCGGTGCCCAGCGCGCTGTCCATCAGCTTCATGTCGCGGATGGGTATCTCCAGCTTGCACGTCTGGTGGTGAAGCGGTGAGTGGTGAGGGTGGCGGCGACGTGAGGGTTCGCAGTGCGCAAGTGGGGATGGGAATGGGGTTGGGGTAGCGGAGGTGTTGGTTGGAGAGGTGCGCGGCGGGGCGGGGCGCAGTCAACACTACCTCCTCTTCTCAACGTCCGGTTATAAAAGTTTACAACATCAAACGAAACCAGAGAATTCTTCAGGTGCGAAGCAGGGATCGTCGAGGCTCTGGCGGCGGTGGAATCCCCGGTGGCAGGGCTGCGCCACACCAGGCGCCAGCCCCAGGCACCTCCAGAAACAACGATTGCAAGCACACGGCACTTAGCCCTTCAAAATCCATATCTCTCGACTGAGGCTAATCACCTGGATCAGCTGGCGTTTGTCCAGTGTGAATATCTGCCTCTCGCCGCTCGCCCGCAGCACCAGCCATTTCATGGCCCTGTGGTGGGGTGGCGGCGGGGCAGGAGTGACATGGCCGCGTGGTTTTCAGGGGCGAGGGATAAAACGTGCGGCAAGCACGGATAGGGGGCCCCCGTTCAGATAAGAATCGTGCAAGGGCAACAGGGAGGGAAGTGGAAGGGAGACCAGGCGCAGGGCGGGGGGGGGGCGGCGGGTGGCGGTAGCTTTCATGTTGGGAGGCGCCACGGCGCTTGGGCCGGCGGCCGCGCCCCTTTTCGCTTCCAATGGGCCAACACACAACACGCCGAGCCTGCTGCAAGGGCGTGCAGCCCATCGGGAACCCAAGAAACCCTGGCTGGCCTGAACCCTAGGCGTGTCGTTGCGGTCGGTACTCAACCACGTGCCTGCTCTTCTTTGCTCGCGAGCGGCCCTGCACCACCTGCAGAGCCCTAAGGTCGCCAAAAGATTTCCCGGTCGTAAGCGTCCCACTCCGCGACAGCATTGGCTGGCCATCTGCGTGCACACCGCCATGGCCGGAGAGTTCCGCGTGGCTTTGGTTCAATGAGTTGTAATGGCTATATGAATCTCCAACAAGGGGCCGGTAGCCCTGGGACTGCGGCGAGTGCTGGAGCCTATGGCTGAACATCATTGCAGTGCAGAGTTGTTTAAAAAAACCTAGCCCGCCAGCCATATGAACATGATTGTGGAATGAAATTGTTTCTGTCACACGATTGAGCAGCCTCTGCACACCAATTCGCTGCCCTGTGACGATGGCTGGCAGATTGGCTGCAATTACTGCTAACAAGTTTTTGCCCCCGCCAAGCGAAAGGTTCTATACTATTTACAACGCGTCCAATTTCGTTCTCATCAGTGCATTTGTGTAGGGCCTGGTCCTCATAATGCTTTCTTGCGCACAAAGACGCGTGGCTCCCACACGGGCCGCCCAAAGGGCGACACAAGGTCGTGTCAGCGTGTTGCAAGTGCGGGCGCAGCGTACTTCATCAGGTGACGTCGCTGATGGATGGAAGGCAGTCTCCTGGAGCCCAGATTCCCTTCCTCTGGCTATGTACTGAGACTTATGCTTGTTCTGTGCAGACCCAAGCCCGGAAATCCTGTCGGCCTTCTTCTACGGCCGTGCCCTCGCCATCACACTGAACCGGAGGCTCGGAGAGGCGGTCATCGACTTCGTATCCGAAGTCAGCAAGTCCTTGGCTGAGCGACCGCAGCGCATCGCTGAGTTCCAGGCAAGCAGGACGAGAGCGCGAACTTCAGGCCGGGGCGCGGGCAGCTGGAGGGGAAAGATGGAAACCCCTAGGGGGCATGTGCCGTGTGCTTGGGCAGACAGCACGCCACGTCGCATTCGGCGGTGGTAGGCAATGGATTTGCAGGGCTGGGGGCCACGTGATGCATGCATTGCGTACAAGATGACCAACATGTTGGCAACAGCCTCCGAAACGCGGCCACGTTGCAACCAATCAGCCACCGCGTCTCCCACCCTGTGCACGGTGCCGCTCTGCAGCCCCACCCCCACTCCGCAATCCTGCCCACACGCCCAACCCTTCCAACACATCCACACACAGGAGGAGGTGCAGTCGCTTGCGAGCAAGGAGATGAGCCGCAGTGGCTTCCTGCCGGAGCGCACTTCCTCCGGATCGGGCTCCTCCGGATCTGGGTCGGCGGGCAAGCCGGGAGGCGCCACCGGCAACGCTGGCGTCACCCTGCAGGACCCCCAGGCAGCCATTGACGACCTCAGGGCGGAGATCGCATATGCGCGTGCATCTCTGAACGAGATCCGCGCAGCACGGCAAGCGGGCGCGGCTGCGGGCACCGGCGCGGTGGCAGGGGTAGCTGCTGGCGCCGGTGCTGGCAGCCAGTCATAAGCTGGTGGAGCCGCCGGCGGATGGGGCGGAGCGGCGGCAGCGGGCGGAGCGGATGGAGCAGGCGGATCAGGAACACGATTACAGGGACGGACGGAGTGCTGGAGCGTGGAGAAGTGAAGTTTTAACAGCAATAATGAGAGCAGGGGCAGTGAGCGGAGCGAAGTCGGCGCGGACGCAACACGTCATCAGCACTCAGCCGACTACTACCGCCTGCCATGCCGCAGCATGAAGCGGGCAACAGTGACCCCAATTGCAGTTGGGTGCCGGCGGCAGACTGGCAGCGGCGCGTGATGCACGACGCGGCGAAATGACTAGTGGCAGCAGCCGAAGCCGGAGCGGTGGATGCCGGGTGCAGTGCAGTACAGGGGCGGCGCCGCGGCGGCTGAATGCAGAGGACTCTGGGCAGGAGCAAGATGGCTGCAGCGCTGTGGCAGGGCTGCGTAGTACAGACCTCGTGACGTGGTATGACGTGGTATGAGCTGGCCCGCGCGCTGCTGCTGGGTTGTCAGGGGCTTTGACGGCGCAAGACAGCCTTACACCCAGAGCCATCACGCGCTCGCTCGCGCACACCAACCCCTCAGCTGCACACCTGCCACAGCTAATGCATGATCAATCTCCTTGTCGGCCCGGACGCATGCAGCCCTTCTGGAGTTCAACATTTACGCGCGCTACTTAAGCCCTGTCCGGCCTAGCCGCTACACACTGCTGCTAAGCCGCCCAGGCCGAGACTATGGCGGACTCAGCTACCAAACCTCGGCCGCCCTTAATGCATCCTATCTGCCATGCGCGCGCGGTAGTCCCAGCCCTGGGTTCCAGATCCTGCCTGGCTCCTTGGCTTGCACCCAGTCCAGCGGCATTTATTGTTGCTGGTGCAGCAGGCTCTTGGCCACCTCGCGCGCGCCCATGGCGCCCACCTGCTCGTTGGTGATGACGAACAGCGGCGTCTGCGCCAGGATCTTGTGGAATGGCTCGCGGCCTGCGCGCATGAGGAAGCCCTCCAGCAGTGAGCCGGCCTTGACGCGCGGCAGCAGCTTGGGCGTGATGCCGCCGGCGATGTACACGCCGCCTGTGCGGGGCACAGCGTGGAGGGGTGGAATGGTGTTGGCTGGTGATGCGGGGCGAAGGATCAGGTGCAGGGGGGTGCCGCGAGGTGCTGACTGGTGCGTATGGGTTCCGGATTGTGTGTGGGTGTGTGGCAAACTAAGAGGTCTGCGTGTGAGGGAGAGTGTTTAACGGGGTGGCGAGTGAAGAATTGAGGAGGCCGAGTTCAGCAGCGGGTGTTTGTTGCGGGGTTGGGCGAGTGCAAGTATGGCCAGCTGCGAGGGATGCGGAAGACAACCCTTAATGCAGAGCTGAGGATTGAGTGTACACGAGCGTGCGTGTGGAGACGTGGTGTGCGCTTCAGAGCAAGAGCGGGCCGCGCACAACCAAGCGCGATGGCAGGGGTCTGACCTGGATAACTGTGTGTGAGTTGTGCAGCCGTGTAAGGCCGCTGGCACGCGCGCCACAACCCCAGCCATGCAACCATACACCGCTGCAGCTACCAGCACCCGGCAAGCCCGCCCAGCCCGCCCGACTTCTTTCCCCAACCTCTTTTCCCCTCCACCACCGCCCGCCACAAGCGACTCCGTACCACAGCGGAGCAGCGCAGCACCCACCTTTTGCCAGGCACCGGAGCGCCATGGCTCCCGCCTCGGCGCCCACGATGGCGAACAGCAGGTCCACCGCCTCCACCGCTAGCGGGTCGGAGCCGTCCAGCGCGGCGGCCGAGATCTCCTTCACCACCTGGTCAGGCGGCGCCGAGCGGGGGGGGGGGCGGGGGGTTGCGTAGTTTGCCTGACTAGCCCGAACGGCGAAACCGGCGAACAATGGGTCCGGAGTTTCAGCAGGCCGCCAACACGCGTGCATGCGGCACGGCCGCAGCCAGCCGCCATTCCGCACCGCCATCACTACATTAGCGCATGGGCGCACCGACGCACTGGCTCGCTGGCGCACCTTCTTGGTGCGGTTCTTGAGCAGGTCGGGCCGGTTGGCCGATTCGTCCGACTGCAGGAACTCATAGATCAGCTCCAGGCCGCTGCCGCAGGCCACCTGGCCACAGGACAGGAGCAGGAGCAGGACCATGGCAGGATAGGACAAGGGCAGAAGGAAGGTTGAGGAGTGGTAAGGAGAAGCGGATGGGATGCACTGTGATGATGGGAGTGGGTGCGAGGCTGCGTGCCGGTCAAGTCCGGCGGTTGTGGAGGCGTGGCGGTCGGTCGGCGCTGGCATAACATGAACGGTGAGCTCCGCGTTCCCCTGCCCTTGAGCCCCGAAGTCATGAAGCCGCCGCGTTCCTGCTCCAAGCCAACCCCAGGCTCACCTCCTCAATCTCGCAGTGCCCGCTGCGCGTCGTCACAAAGCGCGCCAAAGCCTTCTGCTTCCATCCGCGCGGAGCGAACGTGGCGTGTGCGCCCTCGCCTGCGCGGCAACAAGCCGGTCAGTCCAGCAGCGGCCCCTCGCCGTCAGCACCATGGTGTGCTCGCATAACCTGCCCATCCTGGGCCCCCAACACGCGTGCCGTGTGACCAGTCGACCCCGCCGGCAGCTCCATTGCTGCAGGCCCTCGCCGCACGCGCTGTATGCACCCTCCCCTCAAGAGCCTTGGTTGTCTGAGCCATTTGGCATGATAACTATTCCCCCTCAACCTGGATTCCTTTTTCTACGCATGCACACAACGCACCTGGCCAGACCTTGTACGCGTTCAGTCCCGTGTCCCACATCAGCTGCGCCGCGCCCAGCCCCGTGCCGGGACCCATCACCACCTTGGGCGCCTGTCCTCGCAGGCGCCGGCGCAGGTGCGTGACAGGACACACGGCGCCACAATTGAGATAGCCCTCCCGGTCGTTAGCCTAGAGCCCCTTCCTCCCGCTCCACACGCCCGCACTCTCCTCCACAACACGCCATCCTCTCCCTGCCTGGACAGTCTTCCCTTCTGGGCGTGGCAATGCTTTGGCTGGTCCCGAACCCAGCGACTGTCGCCGTCACCACCATCGCCGCACCTCCACCCCTTGCTCCTGCTCCCTGCCGCCCCTCACCTTGGGCTGCACGGGCACGTCGTTGAGCGGCACCACGTCGTGCGGGCCCAGCACCGGAATGCCGTAGCCCACCGCCTCAAAGTCGTTCAGCAGTGCAACCCTGCAGCCAGCCGGGGCCATAACCACGGCCAGTTTACGGCACACCCGGAAGCAAGAGTTTTGCTGCGGCTTCCCGGCATGGCAGGCAACCCCGATGAGGCCATAGCACCACAACGGGGCTATGCTGGCCCTGCGTTTCACGCGCGCCCGCCCCAACCCCTCTGGATACATGCGGCCTCTCACCGGAAACCGTGCCGCGCTTGGATGTCATCACCGTCGATGATGGGCCAGTGCTCTACGTTGGTCATCAGGCACTTGTTGGCGCTGACGGCGCCAGCAATGGCCAGCGCGGCTGCATGCGGGGGCCGCTCGCGGACGGCTGGGCGCGCCAGGAAGGCATCTACCACCGCGTCTAGGCTCTTGAAGTCCTGACTTGGGTACGTCTGTGTTGATTTTGTAATGCGCGCGGGGGCGCGCGTGCGGGGATCGGCGGGTCGGGGCAAAGTCGGCAGTGCAACGTGCCGTGGTCGCTTGGGCCAAGTCGGGGGGGTGCCATTGCCGTGGTGCCCACCTCGTTGTCGATTTGCGTCGCGCCTGCGCCCTCCAGGTCGACCCTCCATGCCGACAGGCGTGCATTCGTGCCACCGATGTCGCCAACAAGCACCACATCGAGTTCGGTCTGCGGCAGTGCGGAACATCCAGCGATTGAAGCCCGGGTGCTTTGGATTCCTGGCATAATGGCATCATGTGCAACAGCAATCTGACCTTGTGTTTAGCATACACGATGCACGCTGTCCGTTTCGAGACAAGTCGCGACCGAGACTGTTGCACTCTACTGGGCTTCGGCACAGATAGCCGGTGCTGGGCGAGAGAATGCGCCATTCTTAATTTGTATTGTTCAATACGTATCATGAAGCTCATTTAAGTCAACCAGCCCATGCCGAATGGCGCACGACCACGAACCGTGGAGCCAATCTCTTGTGTTGGGCTTGAGGTTTTGCCCCGCCCCCGCCGGGGTACTACTAGTATCACGCTTGTCCCTCAGGCTCGGGCCATCATCGGGCTCGGTGCACGCGCACCAACAATGGTGCACGGCACGGCCATGTCCACGTCCTAGACATCCAACTCGTGCATCCTAGCGCGACTAAAGCTGCCGAAGCCATCTACGTTAGCACCTGCAACGGCCACGTCCCCCATCAGTAGACAGGAGCGAAGAATTCTCCACAGCTGCGCGCTATGCCGCACCACCTGTCTAGCACGCATGGCCCACAGCCACCAACACACACGCTTGCAGGCTCAGCAGCCGCCGCAGTACAGCCTGCATGGGGGCGGGGGCGGGGGCAGGGGGGCCAGGGGGGGGGTAGAAAGCTCAGATTCTTACCCCATGCTCAAAATTACAGAGCTTTAGGAGAGCATTATGCACGTACTTTTAGTTTTTTAAGGGGGTGTCTGGTGAGGAAGTTCTGGGCCGCTAAAGTTGGGGGGTCGGTCCTCGTCCCTGGGGGTCCGTCGGGTTTCGGGAGCTCATCCTGGCGGATTTCGGGAAGCGCCCCACAAGCAGAACTAGGGGCCAAACGCAGCAGTACGAGGCTCATATGTGCACGTTATGACGTAATAAGCACAAACAAAGCGTGGGAGGGCTAAGTTGCGCGTCCGGGCGTGGACATGTCGGGACAAGTCTCCACATTCAACACATGCGCACTGACACAGCTGGGCTCTGAAGCGCTGGTGCGCATGAGTTCACGTCTAACAAGGCTGCCGATGCACATTGTCCATTCGTCACGCGGCAGAGAGTTGAGCGCGGGGTGGTCTGGGTCGAGGGGATTCCATGGATAGGATCCTGCGTGTGACCGAAGCCTCAGAACAGGACCGCTGATGGCACGGAGTGATAGTGCTCGTCAAGAGGAGTCGATTGACACCACTTTGGTATAAAATGGAGGGGTTTTAACCCCTGAACAACAAGGTTTTGTCCGTCGGGGGGTCGGTCGTCCCCTCAAGGGGGGTCCCGGGGGATTTCGGGGCATGGGGTCTGGCACTTTGTTTCCTACCCCCCCCCTGGGGGGGCAGTTGTGTTGTGCGTAACCCAAACCTGCCATCCTTGCCAGCCATCCCTGCCTATCCTGCACGGCCACGAACAGGTGCACAGCCGGGGGCCCGAGCAATCCGTGGAGGGCGCGCCAAGAGGGAGATATGGCATGCCATGGAGCCCACAGGTGTTCGGAATACTGTTCTTGGCTCGCCATCGGACACTGGGAACGGCTGGGAACGGTCAGTGCTGGGCCGAGGGACGCACGTCGATAACATCGTTCAGAGAAACGTAAGCTGGTGTGAACATCGTATCAGGCATGGTATCCAGCACACGGTAGAGGCTACTCATGCATGCACCCAAACTGCCTCCAGTTTAGTTGTGACAATGTTCCTCCTCCCCTGGGGTGGCAGCCATTAGTTTTACCGGCGAATGACATGCGAACGGCTAGTGCACTGGCTGCTGCTGAAGTGACGAGGCCGGGGGGCATGGGGTCAAAAGCTCTTAGCGCTGGTGCAGTCTTCGAATCCAATCCAAGCTGCATGTTGAGTTGGGACGAGTGGTGGAACGAGTGGGGGCGCCCACCCGCGACGGGTGCCAACGTAACGTCGCCCGACGGGGGAGGCGGGGTAGTTGGCAGCGGTGGCGATCGTGGGTGGCGATGGACACAGGAATTCCATGGCCGCGCTGTTTCAGGTATAACACTAGACCGTGTCATTGCCGGAAGTTATGCCAAGTAGGGCTTCGGCGGAAAAGCGACCCTGAAGGTGGTTGTCCACGCAAGCACCTTTTGCGCTCCGCAATCCAATAATTACATGCTCTGCACACTCAAGAACACGTTTCAAAGCAGATAAATACAGTTCAGGTCGGAAGCAACTTGGACTCTCCACCCCGAAAAGCACCCCAAAGTCACCTCCACGGTCCCGGCCCTTTGCGGGCCTCGTTTCGGTCCTGCCCACAGTATAAATAGGAGGGAGCTACACTTCACGAGGCGACGCAGCGACTGCACGTAGTGACGCCAACGCGACCGATTGCACACCGGCTCCGACACCTAAACGTTGCACATTTCGCTTCTGCCAATCCAGCACGATGTCCCTTTTGCGTGCTCCGACATCATGCAGCCGCACTGTGCAGTCACAGCAGGGACGGTCGCGGAAGTCGCCCGTCGTGCGGGCCTATCTCGAGGAGAAGAAGGCGCCTCTCCCGCCGCCTCGCGGGCCCTACTCCACAGTTCCAGCTCAGACCTTTAAGAACCAGCTTGAGGCTCTGAAATCAATGTCCGTCGTCGTCGCGGACACTGGCGAGCTGGACCTGGTGAGCATGATGAGAATGTCACGTACGCAGACGTGCAACATCCATGCCCTGTAACACAACCTTGGGGCTGGCCCCGCCACAGGTCAAGAAGTACCACCCCCAGGACTGCACAACCAACCCCAGGTGAGCAGCCAGCCTCTGCCCCTGCCTTCTGGCCTTGAGCCTGCACGTCATCTCACGCCCCATCCGACCACTTCCCCAGCACCCGTGCCCGCACCCCTGCCTGCCTCATCCCCACCGTCTGCCCCACCCATCTCTGCCTCCACACCACCACAACAGCCTGGTCTACAAGGCACTGTCCATGCCCGAGAACCGACACTACCTGGAGAAGGCGCTGGCCAAGGACAAGCGGCAGCCGGAGCACGTGCACGCCGGCGTCAGCCGCCCCTACGCCGGCGTGGCGGACCAGCTGGCTGTGGACCTGGGCGCCGAGCTGCTCAAGATCGTGCCGGGCCGCGTGTCGACCGAGGTGGACGCCAACCTGTCGTACTCGACGCAGGTGGGGGGAAAGGCGGGGTGGACAGCAGCCAACCTGTCGTACTCGACGCAGGTGGGGGGAAAGGCGGGGTGGACAGCAGGTCGGCAGTGGCGGGGCCTTTATGCCCGAGGGCTGCGGTCTGTGCCGTGGCCTCAGTCGGGGCCATGGCAGCTTGCTGTTGCTGGGAAGTACAGTAATGTACCGCACATGTACATGGGAAGTAAAGCACGTGTGTTTTGGGAAATCATAAAAGAAGGGCGTCCAAACTGTTTATGCCTGCACCTGACGTGCTGCAGGCCAGTGTGGACAAGGCGCTGCGCATTATGGAGCTGTACGCCGCCAAGGGCTACAACCCCTCCCGCATCTACATCAAGCTCGCCTCCACCTGGGAGGGCATCGAGGCGTGCCGCCGCCTGGAGAAGCAGGGCATCAACTGCAACATGACGCTGCTGTTCTCGTTTGCGCAGGTGCGCACCTTTGACAGCCGGGGCACGGGCGTCTTGGGAACCACGTACTGTACGCAAACTTGCTGACGCTGCAGGCAGCATGCCCTGCAAGGCATCCGGTCCGGCCGCTATGCACGCGTTTACGCATACTTATCGCACCCGTCACCCTTCAATTCTTACCCTTGCCACAGGCCGCCGCATGCGCAGACGCGGGTGCCACGCTCATCTCGCCGTTCGTGGGTCGCATCATGGACTGGTACAAGGCCAAGGAGGGCCGCGACTTCGCCAGCCATGAGGACCCGGGCGTGCTGTCTGTAAAGCGCATCTACAACTACTACAAGGCGCACCACTACAAGACCATTGTGATGGCGGCGTCGTTCCGCAACGCCGGCGAGATCCGCGAGCTTGCGGGGTGAGCAAGTCCCGGGGCTGGGGATGGGGGCTGTTGTGGGTGCGCGGCCCGCGCAGGGCTGCCGCCGGTGGTGGCGACGAGGCCGCTGCTGGTCATGCAGAGGTTGAAAGCACAGGCTGAGGCTGTGGCCCCTTCCTACTATGTCATGTCATGCTGGCGCAGATGCGACAACATCACCATCTCGCCGCAGCTGCTGGACGAGCTGCAGAAGTCCACAGAGCCGCTCGACCGCAAACTGACCCCCGAGAAGTGAGCTGGGTCGTGGTCAGGGTCGTGGTGTTGTCTGTCCGGGGTACTGGGCAGGGGGCAGGGGGCACCGTGCGACCGGAGAAGAAATGCGGTGGCAGGTGCTCTCGCATGCACGTGCTTGTGGGTCCTGCCGTGAGGTGTCTCACGCCTGCCGGCTATCTAATAGTGCTTGACGGTGTGTGCACCTCTGCCGCCCCATCTTCGTGTGACCAGGGCGCAGACGGACGCGCTCAAGCTGTCCAACATGCACGAGGACCTGTTTGTCAAGCTGCACGGCGCGGACCAGGTGGGGCCGGCAGGGGCACAGAGGGGGGCGGTGCGGCAGGCAGTTGGCATTGTCCATCGACATGTACACGGACGCGCATTATGGGAGGGGCTTAGTTGCGGTTTCGCAGCTACTTGACAGGCAGACTTGTAGGAGGGTTACCGTACGCGACGTCTAACCGCTGTGCCGCGCTCACCGCAAACGCGCCCCGCTCAGATGGCTGTGGAGAAGCTGGACCAGGGCATCAAGGGCTTCGTGGCGGACCAGAAGAAGCTGGAGGACCTGCTGGCATCCATCGCCATGATGCAGGTCCGCGAGAACCACTGAGGCCATCAAATCACGTGAGGAGGCCCGCAGTTGACGTTCGTTGCTGAGGGGGCCGTCACGCGCATGGCTCCGTAGCGCTAGGGATGGAACTGTGATTTAGTGCGGATGTTGAGGGGCTGATGGACTTGGGCAGGCGAACGACGCTGATGTACGTATGTACAATACACATGACATAGTTGCCGCACCGACATAAGTAGGCGTGTGTAGCAAATTGTGCCATGCTTACCCGAAGGGGTACAGATCCACTGGCTGACAAGCGGTGTCACTGGAAAGGCTTGCTTTAGTCAGAACGCAGGCTGTCCGTTGTTTGGTGGTGCGCTAGGTCGGCGCTTCGACGCGAAGGGCTCACATTGAGTCTTCCACGTTGCTGACTACGATTGCACGGCTGATGTTGTAAATCACAACACGTCCGCTTATTAAGATCGACCTTGTCAGCAGGGTAGGCCCTCAAAATTTACTTGGGGACAAAAAAACAAGCCACCGTTACACATAGGCTTAGCGCGGCAGAATGCACTCGAGTGCTTCTCGTCTTATGCCAACATCTCCTTATAGCGCGGTGCGAAACCGCGACTCTAAACGCTGACCAATAGGTCGGCCCAGCGCACCGCCCTCACTCCAGCAGGTAGCAGGTCACGTCCTTGCCTAAGTGTATGGCCAATGAAACGCACGCGTGGTGCCCCTCTCGTCTGCATGCACCATCTTCATTTCCACTGATATCCTTACTTCGCTAGACTTTGCAGCCACCACACAGTGGCTACATGTACTGTGACAGAATGCCTTGAGCTTCGCGGGCTGCTCATGCAATGCCCTTGCCGTCGTTCTTGAACCGCGGGTCCGTCAGCGTCTTGATCTCGTCACAGTCGTACACGGCCTTGCCGGTCTCCGCGTACTGGTCCCAGCAGGGGAGCGCGGCGGACGCCTCGTTGATGCTGTTGATGAGCGCACGCACCTGGACAGCGGCAGCAAGACAAAGGCGGCCACGTCAGTAGGGCCTGAGCAAAGTTGAACTGGGAGCAGCTGGGAGCACAGGGAACCAGCGCCGGTGTCCCCGAACCGTTGCGGCGAAGGCCCAACACCTCACCAGGTCGTTCTTCATGTTCTTGGGAGGCTCGCCCAGGTGGCGCGGCGGCGGGCGGCTGCCGTAGGTGCGCTTGTCGAAGCGCCACTCGCCGAACTTGCCGGGAGTGAACTCGCCAGAGAGCTTGTAATCCATGCCGTAGGTGTAGTGCAGGATGTAGAAGGGCTTGCCTGTGGGCAGGAAATGGAGGAGCCGCAACACGAGTAAACTGTCAGTCAGAGTCTTGCGGAACCGTGCACGCGCGATGGGACGCCGAACAGGCCGTGGTTCGCCCCGTTACTTGATGTTCGACCTAAGGCCAAGATTACACTTGAAGCCAGCGAAGTATCATCAACCAAGCGCCTCACCGTTGGCCATGTGCATCTCCTGGTCCCACGGCGGCTGCGCCTGCATGTTGAGGAAGAGGTCCACGTGCTTGATGCCGTTGAGCCACAGCGCAATGGTGAAGCCGTACATCTCCTGCGGTTGGGATTGAACAGGCAGGGCACGGTGTGTGTAGCTCAGCGGTGGAGCACAAGGCAGCGGCGACCATGGAAGCTGGCAAGCCCTCGCGTACCCAACAGTATTCCCTGGCACACCTACACACGCGGCACGCACCTGCACCCAGCCCCACACTGAGTTGGCCTCCTGGTCCTTGAACACGGCGATGGAGACGTTCATCCAGGTGGGCATGACCTTCTTCATGTCTTCGAAGGTCATGAAGGTGGGGCTGTTGCCGATGGGCGCAATCTCCTCCAGCTGCTTCTGAGTGATCTCGCCGGTGAACTTCTTGGTGATGTGCACATTCTCCGCCTTCGACGGCTCGATGTAGAAGAAGGGGAAGGCCGCTGAACACGCACACAATATAGAGGGGAAGACAAGGTAAGTAGGTGGCTGTCATCTACAACAGGCATGAACATGTGCATCTCCGATAGCACAAGTCCGTCCGTTGGAACCCGGCAACAGCCAGCAGCATCCCATCCTGACAACCCCATCCCCATGCGCCCCGCCCAGACGCACCTGGCGCGTTGCCCTTCATGAAGTTGGGCATGGGGCGCAGGTAAATGTGGTCGGGCTCGCTCATGAGCACGTACGGCTCCGGAATCTTGACGCGCTGGGTCCACTGCACGAAGGCGTAGGGGCGGTTGAGCACCACGTACCACGAGTGCTCCACCATGCTCTGCGGCAGCGGGTCCACCACCACGGTGGGCAGCTCGTCCATCAGGTCGTCGCTCTGGCCGCTGTGCAGCAGGCGAGTGAAGCCGCCCATCTCGCAGTTGCCCTGCTTCTGGCACTCCTCCTTCCGCTTCTTCCACCTGTAGGCGGCACGACAAAGCAAGCCGCGATGGGGTAAAGCGACTGCGAGCGCTACCCAAACATCCATGCTACCCCATATTAGCGTCCCAGCGCCGCAAGCCCATCCAACTCGGTCACGGAGCCCAACTAATATGCCCCAGGCGGTGCACGCACGCGGTGCACGTGCAGCTCACCAGTAGTAGTGAATGCGGACCTGCCAGTGCACGGCAGCGCCCTGCGCCGAGGTGACAGTGTGGAACATGCGGGGAGCTCCCGAGGCCTTCTTGGCCCGAGCGTGGAAGGGTAAGCGGGCAGTGTGTGGGAAGGCAGGGGAGGCGGGAGTCAAGTCCTGGGTACCGGGAATCCCGACGCAAGATGGCACACATACACAAAACCCGAAACTGCAAGTGCAGAACACCAGCGAAATGCATACGAACGGGCTGACCTTGGCATCAGAGCCGGGGTCAGCGTTGATGTCCACGTCAATGGTACCGGAGGTCCAGGGAGTCTGGGGGCCCGTGCGAGCTGGCTTGCTCGCCTCGGGATGCACCTGCGTCATAAGACAGACGCGTACGTAAGCATTTGCCCTGACTGTCTCTGCTCTGGTTCTGTGCTGTGAGGAGCTAACTTCACGGCCGAAACCACCGGGAGCACCGGGATCGACGGGACTCACCAGGTGCTTCAGCCAGCACTGCTGGTGCTGAGAGCCGCACTTTGCCTCGTCACCGCAGTACACCCACACTGCGTTTACAGGGTGATTGGGTGTTAACCTCCCACCACCAAACACTGCCTCGCCTATTCTCACTGCGCCACTGCAACACACATTCGCAGCTCCAGTATTAACTGCTTGGAAGCGGCGGCACGCCGATCCAATGACGCCTCACCGTTGCAGCCCGGCTCATCCGGGCTAGTGGGCTGGTAGTTCAGGCAAGCATCGCAGCATTCGCCAGCGCTCTTCTTCTTGTTGAGAGTTCCCCATACCACCACATCACCCCAAAGCCTGTGCAGCAGCAGCCCGGAAAAAGGTCAGAACATGGCGGTGGCAGTAGCAGCTTCCAGCCCAGGCCTGCGCAGCTAACAGGTCTTCAACTCACTCGGTGTGCTCATACGTGTAGCACTTGTGGCCCCCGGAGCTCCCCCCGGTGGTCGTAGTTGTGGCAGTGGAGGCGGTGGTGGTGGTGGTGGTGGCTGCGACCACTGCCGTGCTGCTCGAGGTGGTTGCGGCGGTGTTGGTCGTGCTGACCGACGCCGTGTTCCCTACTTGCCCGGTCCCAGCGCTAGTGCTAGAAATAGCGCTTGTTTGACCTCCTGCACACAAGGCAATCCCAGGCAACAGGAAACACTCAGCGCGGCCGCAGTCGATCACCTCTGCTGCATGCCAGGTGTCCGGCGAAGACCTTACACTCCTCTGTCCCCGTGAGCGCAGCCGTAGTTATAGGGCAAGCCCTACAGCCCGTATGCGCACCCGCGCGGAGGATACGGTTGTTGTCGCCCGTGTGCGTAGCAAACTTGGTCGTCTCCGCGTCCGTGTGCATAGCACTCATCCGGTGGAGCTCGCTCAAAGAGTAGAAAGTGGCCACGACCGTGAAGGCCACAGCCACGATGACCACGCGTGTAGAGCTGGCCATTTTGCAACTTCGCTCAGAGAGTGTTGCTACCGACTACTTGTGCATCGTCGATCCAAACCTAAGGTTTAAAAGCGTAACCACGTCAACCTGGACTGCGCTGGCGAGCGCGCCTGCTGCCGGGGCAGGGGAAAATTTTGGCCCACGATCAATTCTGCGTTTGGCGCGTCAGCGAGTCATGAACAACTAGGACACACTATATATACACGGCTGTGCGTGTGTATGTTCCAAGGTGTTTGGGAAGCTGAGAAGTGGGAGGGGTCGCAGGCCGTAGCTTGCCCATGCGCCCCCCACCCACAACTCCCCCTGCCCCTCCCCCAGCAGACGATCCGACCCGCCCCCGACCCCGCCAAAGCAAGACGGGGCGCAGCCTTAACCCACACATACCTTCAACCACAGCCAAGAGCGCAGCTACTTCTGGGCGACCTCGCGCCGCTGAACTGCATGTGTTCACGCAGCTGACCTTATGCTGTGATGGCCGTGTGGCGAAGGAAAGATTACCTGGAGGGGAGGTCGGGACGCGGACGAGGAGGCGGCCCCGACGCGAGGGCTGGGGCAGGCACGGACATCCGAATAAACAGGCTGCAGTGGGAGGCGTCCCAATCGCGCCTGGGAGGCTGGGATCGAGGCACGTTAACCCAATCCTGGATTTAACAGTTTCAGTCAATCATGCACGCCTCGAACTATTGTAATCAATTTTGCTTGGGCGGTCCAAGGCTAAATTTTGCATTTTCGTGAAACCGCTCGACAGCTCCAGCCAGACTCCTCGCGAAGAAGGCCACGCGCCATGGCAATGCTACTTGCAGCTCGCATATAATGCTGCATTAACAGCCTCGCGCCTCAGTTTGG